>NW_026732313.1:100000-259372 GCF_028476545.2 Physella acuta
TGCGTTTCAGGAATTGCCACATCCTACGCAGACAAAAAATAAAAATGCGAATGAACTCTACTAAATGTTTCGTACATAATTATGTAATAGTAAAGCGGGTTACTTTTTCAATACAATCGGGCTAAAAGAGATGGAAGTAAGTGGCAAAAACACTGTGTTTAAGAAAGCACGTAGGCCCTATACTTATAGGCGACATATACTTATATGCTTTATGAGAATATGAAATGAAACTATCAAATCTTGAAGATCTTTGAAAAATCGGAAAATTTTGAAAAGTATTAGTTACTCACCGGAAACTAATAACTGTGATTGTCTTTAGAGAAATATATTTTAGGGACCTACATAAGTATGAAATTTCTTCAACCTAACTGAAAAGGTATCTATATTTTCGATACTAGAAAAATATTAAAGTACTGATGACGGATATTGGAGTTAACTTAAAAATTAAAAGCAATCAATGAATAAGATACTAGACTTGTATCGAAAATGTCGTCTACATAACTGAAATAGTATCCAAATTATCGTGAAAATACTGAAATTCAAAAAAAAATTATCAGCATGGTTTATCGGAATTTTATTTTAGAAATTGTTAAAAAACTTCTCATGTGAAATGTAGTCCACCGATCTAAAATAATACTCATGTTAATGGCTTTTGAGAAACCGGAAATAAAAACACTTCCGGTTACTGAAAATTGCTCAAAAGCTAGAAAAAATATTGATGTGATTCTGATTTATGAAATTTAGTCAACCTTACTAAAACAGTACTCTAGTTAGATAACTAAGCTGTAAAAAAGAAAATAGAACGTCATTTTCCCTGGTTTTTTTTCTGGATTTCCTTCCATAGCCCTTGTCCATCCACAAACAACTTAAAAGGCAGCAGTTGTTTGATTTGGGAAATTTCTCTCCTTGTCAGGGTTGATTGCTGTCACCAGAAAATAAGCATCATCTGTGCCGTAGTTCGGACTCGAGACTTTACTCGCTCTCCTTCCCCACCACACCGTTCCCAGTCATACCTGATCCGTCAGGGGTCTTCAAACTACGGCCCGCGGGCTGGATGCGGCCCGCGATGTCCTCTCATCCGGCCCGCGGAGATCTTTTTTTTTTTCCACGGAAACGATTATTGTTGGAGGTGGATGAGGAACTTTGCCAAGAAAATTCAAAACAATTTGAAAATGTAGCCAACTCGAAGAAATTCCTTGAACAAACTCTGGCCCTGAGCTGATATTTTATAGTTAATGCGGCCCTCGGGCTGATATTTTATAGTTAATGCGGCCCTCGGGCTGATATTTTATAGTTAATGCGGCCCTCGGGCTGATATTTTATAGTTAATGCGGCCCTCGGGCTGATATTTTATAGTTAATGCGGCCCTCGGGCTGATATTTTATAGTTAATGCGGCCCTCGGGCTGATATTTTATAGTTAATGCGGCCCTCGGGCTGATATTTTATAGTTAATGCGGCCCTCGGGCTGATATTTTATAGTTAATGCGGCCCTCGGGCTGATATTTTATAGTTAATGCGGCCCTCGGGCTGATATTTTATAGTTAATGCGGCCCTCGGGCTGTTATTTTATAGTTAATGCGGCCCTCGGGCTGATATTTTATAGTTAATGCGGCCCTCGGGCTGATATTTTATAGTTAATGCGGCCCTCGGGCTGATATTTTATAGTTAATGCGGCCCTCGGGCTGATATTTTATAGTTAATGCGGCCCTCGGGCTGATATTTTATAGTTAATGTGGCCCTCGGGCTGATATTTTATAGTTAATGCGGCCCTCGGGCTGAAATGTTTGGAGAACGCTGGTCTATATATGTTGACCTACCCCCATCTATGGACAGCGTGCAGATGTTCACGCTAGTGAAACGTATCCTAATCCTCCGCGTCATGTAGTCCCTGTCCAACACGATGTCCACGGACGGCAAAACGGAGCCCGGAGACACGGTAAAATGATCGACCTCCACCATCTCTTTGGTCTGGGTGTGTTCAACGTAGACGGACTCCACCATCTCGGCAGTGTTAGCCTCGATGTCTAAAACAAAATAGTTAAGCGTGTAAATGATAAAAATACATTAAAGTTAGCTGGTTAAAGAGTAAAACAGGGGAGAGCGTTGCCTAGCGGTAGAGAGCTAGACTGCTAACACGGGAGTCTTGAATTCGCATCCGGGTTCAAATCATTGGAATGTCCCTGTGTCCATTCAACTCTGATGGGTACCTAAATTACGTTAGCGAAAGTAAAGGCAATAAAATAGTATCGACCACACTATCCCTTCATATGCAGAGGTCAATGAATCAGATGAACTCTACTTCATCTGCTGTGTCTTTGGCACGAAAAGGGATTAAGAAGAAGAAAGAGTAAAACATTAACAATTAGAGTGTAAACTACAAAAACTCACAATACATTCATACACCTTTTTCGGGTTAACTTAAATGTCATTCGTTAAATTTATTTGAACAATCCCTGCAAGGAATTATAATACAAATTGCGATAAAATAACTTTATTTATATAATTATATAATAGCAAACACAATGTAAAATTATGTTAAATAACTTACAGACACCACCCGAGAAATGCTTACCAGCTTTAAGAGCTAAATTGATCTTCGACACACGGAACTTGTACTTTAGATTGACAGCTATAGTTGTGTTGCTTATTTCCTCGCATGTGTTACCATCGCTGTCCATCCATGGACTCAGATAAGTCTCCGTGTTGAACACTGACAGGTCCTCTAATAAACAAATATGAAATAACAATAACTATAACAAAATCCTCTAACAGGTCCTCTAATAAACAAATATGAAATAACAATAACTATAACAAAATCCTCTAACAGGTCCTCTAATAAACAAATATGAAATAACAATAACTATAACAAAATCCTCTAACAGGTCCTCTAATAAACAAATATGAAATAGCAATAACTATAACAAAATCCTCTAACAGGTCCTCTAATAAACAAATATGAAATAGCAATAACTATAACAAAATCCTCTAACAGGTCCTCTAATAAACAAATATGAAATAACAATAACTATAACAAAATCAAGAACATTGCAGAAATTTCGAACTGAATTTTATTCATTATCTGAAACAATTATCTAGATAGTCTATCTAGATAAGGTTAAACTATATGTCAAAAAAGTTAGTAATAAAAACACACAAACTAGACCAAATAAATTGTTGGACAAGAGGCCAAATGAAATTAATTACAAAGACACACGGAGTAGACCAAAAGATGTGTTATAAATGCCAAATAAAATTAGTTACAAATACACACAGACTAGACCGAAAAATGTGTTATCGATGCAAAATAAACTTAGCTACAAATGTAAACATTAGACTATGCTGGACTAAAGGCTAAATAAAGTTAGTTACAAATACAAACATTAGACTATGCTGGACTAAAGGCCAAATAAAATTAGTTACAAATACAAACATTAGACTATGCTGGACTAAAGGCCAAATAAAATTAGTTACAAATACAAACATTAGACTATGCTGGACTAAAGGAAAAATAAAATTAGTTACAAATACACACACTAGACGAACGATTTGTTAAACTAGCCAAATAAAATTGGCTACAAATACAAACATTAGACTATGCTTGACTAAAGGCCAAATAAAGTTAGTTACAAATACAAACATTAGACTATGCTGGACTAAAGGAAAAATAAAATTAGTTACAAATACCCACCGTTTTCACAGCGTGGGCCGAAAGTTCCTGTTTGACATTTCCTGGAGTAACAAGCTCCAGTATATATACAATGTGACTCTGGGCATTTGCAGTCTTCTGTGCAATTCTCGCCATACTTTGTGATTGGGCACACTGAAATACATTGTTTAAAAACAATACATAATTTGGGATGGGACACACTGAAATACATTGTATAAACACAATACATACTTTGGGATGGGGCACACTGAAATACATTGTATAAACACAATTCATACTTTGTAATTGGGCACACTGAAATACATTGTATAAACACAATACATACTTTGTGATTTGGCACACTGAAATACATTGTATAAACACAATACATACTTTGGGATGGGGCACACTGAAATACATTGTATAAACATAAAACATACTTTGGGATGGGGCACACTGAAATACATTGTCTATATATATATATATATATATATATATATATATATATATATATATATATATATATATATACCACAATATTCATTTAACGGAAAACACTTGAGGACATGATATAACAAAGTATTTTTTTCACTATAACACATTGTATTAATTCAATAGTTTTCGTCAACGCTAACTAAAATACAATGTATTAATTAACAATGGTTGTGTTGTGCTAATTTATATTATATTTATTAACAGCATTGTATACTACATCGTATTAACACAAGACTGTCGCACTATATTGTGTGAATTAACGAAAGTTTTTGACATGGTATACTACAATCCATTGTATTCACAAAACACTGAGACATTCTAATGTTTTAAAAAAAAAAATTCACGGAATACTAAAATACATTACATTCACAAAAGATTCGATTACTCTTATGTAATGTATTAACAAAATATATGTTTTCATCGAAGACTACAATACATTGTATTAAAATATTCTTTCATTGGCTCATACTAATGTTTAAACCAACTGTGGTAACATAAAGAAAGGGATGGACACAGGCCTTGTTAAGTAAATGATACTCTATGACTAAAACAAGTGTAGTAAATTCACACTGTGTTAACCAAACAATCAGGGCATTAACAAATTTAAAAAAAAACTCATATGTTCTAAAGACTATAAATAAACTTGCTAGAAGCAAACGGCTGCCAGAATAGTTGTATATGTTGTTTTTTTTTTTAATTACAGAACAGAGAGGTTACTGCCATTTTTTTTTTTGTATTTTTTGCTTAAAACCCTTGGCATAAATACTGTATTTACATATAATTGCATATACTTGTAAAAAGATATAAAGATATGTTGCATACTTGTATGCAACATATCTTTATGTCATTTAAAAAGTTTTGATTTTTATTAGGTTTTACTATCAAAAAGTAAAAAAAAGTTTTTAAACTCTTGTTTCAATTTCTTTTAAGAATCAGGAACAATTTTTTGTTAGCTTTATTCAAACTTTGCACTTTTATAATCCTGAACAAATACAAATGGCAGTCTAAACCTCAAACACAATGGATAATTCTAACATTAGAACGAGTGTTAATAAAGTGTTTTTTTAAGATGAAAAATAATATACGAACCAAACCGATAATAGGAATTCGTAAAATTCTTTGAGCGAGATTTCAGACGTGCACGATCAAAATCCTGTAACGATGTTATTTATTATTGTTTATCATCTTTGTTAGATGTGTCACTACAGACACACATACATACATATGTAAAAATATCACTGGATCAGATAAAATATTTTGTCACTCGTTTAAATCAAGTGGCACATTCTCCACTGTCTAAACATTAATTAGATACACTGCTAGTTATCTAAATCATGACAATAGACCGACGACATCACAATACTAATGCAAACAACTCACTCATACAAGTGAACACCCCAAGCTCAAAACAATAACCCCACACCTTTGAACCGCCTATGCACATTTCAACTACACAAACATATGTCCAAACTTCACACACGTCAACAACTCAGATTCATTTAGTCACCCCATATATTTCCGCACACCCCAACATCCCCACACACATTTCAACACCCCATATATTTCAACACACCACAACATTCCCACACACATTTCAACACCCCATATATTTCAACACACCACAACATCCCCACACACATTTCAACATTCCCCTAAACACATTTCAACATTCCCCTACACACATTTCAACATTCCCCTACACACACGTGAACACACACCACGGTGAGAGAGCTATTGACGAACTAACCTGAACCACTAGCCTAGGATTTACACCATAATGATAGTAAAGTATCGCACCGTCTGTCGTACCAAACGCCATCACACCAAACTTGATGTTCGCCTCCAACATCGTGCCATTGAGTTCTGTAGACACATCCACGGCAGCGCTGAAGCAGTAAATTTGGGCACAAATGGGTCCAGTTACAATAAAGATTTTTTCGACATAAAAATAAAATATTTCTGACTTTAATTTATTTTTACTTAACTATTTTCCATAGAGATTCATCCATCAATCCCTTAATCCATCCCTTAATCCACCCCTAACTCTATCCCTAAATCCATCCCTGAATCCATAATTAAATCCATCCATAAATCTATCCATAAATATATCCATAAATCCATCCTTTAATCCATCCCTCAATCCATCCATAACTCCATTCACAACTCCATCCATAAATCCATCCAAAAATCCATCCACAAATTCATCTATAAATTCATTCATCAATTCATCCATAAATTTATCCATAACTCCATCAATAACTTCATCCATAAATTCATCCGTTAATTCATAAATACATGTATCCATCCCTCGATTAATCAGTCCATATATAGATCTGCATTTATCCACCCATCCATCAAACTAATCACTTACTAATTATATAAATTTATCCCATCCATCTTTAGTAAGAAGCCTTCTTTCTTATCTGGAAACACCTGGAAATAATGTCTGAAATTCTTTCCTGGCAAGAGATAACTGAAAGTCCTGAAAGAAAGTAGTTTCATGAGTTGAACGCTTGGAATCAGAGGCGGGGTGGGGGGGGGGGGGGGGTGCAGACAGCACCGGGTGACACCATTTGAAGGGGGGGCTGTGGGGGGGGGCTGACACCAAGGCAAAAAATCGCAAACTTTACAGAAGAAAAATGCTTTTTTTTGCCATTTCAATTAATAATTAATAAAATCTAAATAGCCTTTAAAAAATACATCAACAATGATTACATGAGGTGAGGGTGACACCATGACGTAACGTGCTAACTATAAACATAACAATGCTACATTAAACTGTATTATTAACAGGCTATAGATAAACATCGTTACTGTTACTATTACTATTATATTGCAGTGATTAAAGCTTATAAACACACATGTACGATTATATGGCATTTATTTGAATTATAGTCCTATGTAGGCCGATTCAGACACTCACACACACATATATATATATATATATATATATATATATATATAATATATATATATATATATATATATATATATATATATATATATATATATATATATATATATATATATATATATATATATATATATAAATTGAGGCTTTATACATAACAATATGGAAGATTGGAAGATTATGATTACATATCTTTCATTAAACGGAGAATGTAAACATTACGCAATCAATTATTATAAATCATACATGAAATGCATAAGTCGTACATTAAATGCATAAATCTTACATGAAATTCATAAATATTAAATAAAATGCATGCATCTTACATGAAATGTATAAATCTTACATGAAATGCATAAATTTTACATGAAATGCATACATTTTACATGAAATGCATAAATCTTGCATGAAATGCCTAAATCTTACATGGATGCATAAATCTTTCATGAAATTCATGAATCTAAAATAAAATTCATAAATCTTACATGGATGCATAAATCTTACATGGATGCATAAATCTTACATGAATGCATAAATCTTACATGAAATGCATTTTGTAGACTCTCTTAAGTGCAGGAGTGAAAACACCAATGAAGCCACCCGTGCTAGAGACGAAGATAGCTGGGGAGCTCGCAGTCGTCTCCACCTGAAGCTCCACATCACTGGCTCTTGATTTGTCTATCTGTTGGAGGAAATGTGCGTAGGTATGTGGAGTCCAGAGTTTCTTACAGGCATCTTTTCGGGGGGGGGGGGGGGTTATGTAGGGCACTCCGCTCCCCCGAATAAAGTCTACCCCCCCCCCCCACCTTAAGAAATGGAATGTATGGAATGTATTCAGAAAATATATATTTTTATCAGTGTGGCCCCAAGCCCCCACCTCCCGAAAATATCAAATTATCAAGTGTGCCCCCCCCTCCCCCCGGAGGAACAATTCTGGAAGAAACACTGGTGTTGTCAGTGTGTGTTGTGTATAGAGCCTACTTAGGAATATTAATATGTGTAGAGTCTGTTTCACTTTAAAAAAAAAACAGTTAAATTAAACAACGAAAAAAATTCAGACTTTTAAAAAATGGTGATTTATTCCATTTTGTTGTCACGTCAGTAGATAGAGCGGACTTCACTCACCACCGTACGATGCTACTGTACCCCACCGACTCCCATTAGCACACAACCAGAGGCGTAGCGACCCTTCCCGGCGCCCGGGGACAAACTGTTCGATTTGCATCCCCCCTCAAACTTTCAAACTTTCGATTTGCACCCCACCCCCCTCAAGATTTCGATTTGCGCCCCCCCCCCTCAAACTTTCAAACTTTTTGATTTGCATCCCCCCTCAAGATTTCGATTTGCACCCCCCCCCCCCCCCATTCTCAAGATTTCGATTTGCACCCTCCCTCAAACTTTCAATTTGCACCCCCTCAACCTTTCAATTTATTTTTCCAACCCATTTTGGCGCCCCATAAGGTCGGCGCTCGGGGACATATGTCCCCTCCCCCGCTCCCCCCCCCCGGGCTACGCTACTGCACACAACACCCACTCACCTTCAAGACTTCGCCCTCCTCGAGTACCTTGACCATCCGCCCACGCCCGGGCTTCCTGTATCCAACCACGGTGCTGCTGAGGCCTGGCATAATGTGGTAGGTTCCGGTGATCCGGAAGTTGGGATGGAGGTCTAAAGATTTCCAAGACGTGTCGTAGGCGTCAGGGGGTTTCACGGGTTCTGGTAAACAAAAGGTAAAATTTCCTGCTTGAAATGTTGTCATTCGTTTATACTGGCATTATAAACCTACAAGCTGACAGTATTGAACATGATATAGAAAGTACTATAGTATCGACCAAGAATTAAAAGCATCGTCTTGGAAATGAATGGTATCAAATGGGAAACTAATGGTATAGATAAAGACATTATTTGTGCCGTTTTAAGAAATTAAGTTTATAGTCAAAGAAACTAATGGTATCGACCGAGAAACCAATGGTATCGACCGAGAAACCAATGGTATCGTTAAAAGAATCTAATGGTATCGACTAAGAAACTAATGGTATCGACCGAGAAACCAATGGTATCGTTAAAAGAAACTAATGGTATCGACAAAAAAAACTAATGGTATCGACCGAGAAATCAATGGTATCGTCATAAGAAATTAATAGTATCGACTAAGAAACTAATGATATCGACCAAAAAGCTTTTGAAATCGACCGTGAAACTAATGGTATCGAAAAAAAAGAATATAGACCAAAAAACTAATTTTGTCGTTATGAGAAACTAATGGTACTGACAAAGAAACCAATAATATCGATGAAAAAGCTAATGATATCGTAAAAAAAAGTATTGACTAAGAAACTAATGATATCGACCATGAGACTAATGATGGTATCGAAAAAAAACGTATAATGTATCGACCAAAATGATAATGGTATCGAACAAGAAGTAAATGGAATCGATCATGAAGATAATGGTATCGTTTAAAAGTTAATATTATCGAGCAAGAAAAACAGTATCCTAAAATAAGTTAATGGCATCTACCAAAAAGCTAAAGGTATCGAACAAGAATTAAATGATATCTAACAAAAACGTTAATTGAAAAGACGAGATATAATACCCTAAGCCCGCTATACTTACTTACGCCGAAGGTGTCAACATTACCTATGGGATAGCGCGCCACACCTGAAGGCGTTGGTTTAGCGACCACTAAAAACACGGCAACTTGCTCGTTAGCCTCTAGGCGACAACCTGTTGGTTTACGGGAAACAAATACATATTAAAATTTTATAATCAGCTATTATTTTTATTTATTTCTATTTTTTTCTTTGTTGCTTAGTTTTATTATTATTTATTTTTTTGTAAGCATCTTTGTAAATTATTAATTATATAATTCCATTTTTTTGTATAAGAAATTATTTTTTTAACTGCTGTTTTTATTTTATTCAGAAAACATTTTTAAAAAACGAAAATTATTAAAATAAAGTGAACACATATAAAGTTATGGTTTAAATTTATTATAAGGCGTTGAAATCCTACTTAACCAATTATTTTACATTTTTGTTAGCATTATTATAAAATATTGACTTAACATTAGTAATCTTTGTATTAATAATGGATTTATTTTCTTACTTTTTAAACTGCTAATTTTTTTTTTTTTCCAGAAAATATATTTTAAAAAAGCGAAAAGTTATTAGAATAAAGTTAACACAAACGAAAACTAGTATAAAGTTATCATACAGATTTGAAACATAAATAAGTACACCAAGAGGCAAGATTTGTATGTTGAAGATGTAGCAATCAAAATTAACAATGAACTCGAATCATTATATTTAAAGATAACTGGTAGCAAATTATTATCTATTACATTTCAGTTATTTTTATTTTCTACCCAAAGAAAGATTGAAGACATTTCTACAACTTGCCTGATGTTCTCCATCTGTTGTCTTTATCCTCGGAGAAGTCGACGGATGTTGCTAAGTGTCTGAGGGGACAGATGGAACAGTATAGAGTAAACTATTAATATAGTTGCAGTTGGAGTGGGAAGTGAGGGTGAGGAAAATCATCCTTTACGAGCTACTGATAGTGTTTAAAAGCAAAACATTTTCAGTTGCAGCAGTGGCGTAGCGAGGTCGGGTGTCACCCGGTGCGGCACTTAATGGTGTCACCCCCCAGAGGCGTAGCGACCCTTCCCGGGGACAAACTTTCAAATTTTCGATTTTCACCCCCCCCCCCACCCCTCAAACTTTCAATTTGCACCCCCCCCCCCCCGCTAGTTTTCGATTTGCACCCCCCTCAAACTTTCGATTTGCACCTCCCCCTTAAGTTTTTCTCTATATATTTTGCTTTTTTCGCCTTGGTGTCACCCCCCTAAATGGTGTCACCCGGTGCGGTCCGCACCCACCGCCCCCCCCCCTCGCTACGCCTCTGAGTTGCAGCATTGGTAGTGTCGAATTCACAAAATATGAATTACTGAAAAATAGGAGTTAAAACAACTAAATAGCGGCGTATGCTACGTCGCGGGCCAGCTCGTATTCTTATAGAACTTGATTCATTGCTCCCGTCTGAGGTGAAAGTTTGGAGCAATGTTTTAAAGTGATTTCATCAATGCGTTACCAACTTTAATTTTTTTTAAAAAACTTTTCGATCTAAAACCAAACTCATATTGCGTCATTCGAGCACATAGGTGCCAGGTTTATGAGTATGACTACGACTATATTTAGTATCAATGTCATGTAACTGCGTTTAGATCAAGGTTATCAGATAAAGGTTTGTGGTATTGTCTGCATTAAGCGTCTATACAAAACAAGGTAATTAAAAAGTCTAGTGACAATTTTAGCGCAATTTCCTTATGTTTTCTAAAAATAGCTCTGTCGTAGCGTAAATCAAGAGCAGGGTTAGTAAAACCATTGGTTAAAATACATGTTTTATTTACAATAGAGTTACATGACTAAAAACCATTGCGCGCCTAGCTACTGAACGTGATGACGCAGCCATTGAACGTGATGGCGCAGCTATTGAACGTGATGACGCGTGTGGTGTGGTTGGATAAAAATGCCTACTAATTCGGTCCAAATTTTAATTAAATAAAAAAAAAATTTTGTGACCGAACGAAAAGATATTTTTGAAAAATTTTCGGCAATATTATTCTAAATTATGGCAGGAATCGATTGGTACATGTTTCAAGTCGCTAAGTGGTCTGGTTGCCGAGATATGGGCCAAAAACTGCTTTTTTTTTAGTTTTTTTGGCTTTTCCGGGAAATCCATGAAAGAAACCCGGCCTATGTTCATTCTCGTAAATTGCTTAACATAATTGCTTTTGGAACTAGTCATCGATATTGCTTTGTTGAGGAGGAGATACGACTTAAAGCCCGGACACACATTCATCCATACATTCATTCATTCATTCATTCATTCATTCATTCATTCATTCATTCATCCATTCCCAGAAATGACGAGTTAATAAACGCAATTCTCCAGAATGGAAATTGCGCTAAAAATAGAATAGTGTCACTGATTGTTGAATAAAAAATAGAATTAAGAATCGAATGCCGAAAATGAGACTCAGTTATTATGACGTCGTTGATAAGAGAGAAAAACAAACTAAACGCCTAATTTAATTGACTAAACCGAAAAGTCTCGAGTTCGAACCCTCGGGCAGATGAGGCTCGTTAGCTGGGGACAGCCACTCTTCTAGGAGAGACAACTCCAAAATTAAACAACTGCTGCCTTGTAGATTGTTCTTGGTTGGACAAAGGCTATGGAAACAAATCCAAAAAGAAAAAGCAGGCTGAAATCGGAGTCAATGGCCTCAATGGCGCATAACCAATTGACACGTAACGCTTAATTGTGTTGGAGGCGTGGTCGAGTCGGCAAAAAGCTCATGGTTAATAAATTCGAACAAAGTCTAGAGTTCAAACCCACTTGCAGATAAATCTCGATCCCCTTCAACACTAATAATTAAGAACGAAGAAGAAGAAGAAGAAGAATTGACTAATTTTAGAGTTGAATGTAGATCTACAAAACGATTAACCGAAAAAGTATCATATAGTAAGTGTTAGTATCAGTATTTAGGTTGGGGTTATTATGTGTTTTATTTCAAATTCAGTTTCCGGATCTGGTTAAAATGCCCTGTCTGGATAAAAATCCGTTTTGAATGACATTTTTCGTTTCCAGTTAAATTTGAAGCTGAGGTGGTGATTTTGTTTTTGGTTTCGGTTTAAAGAAAACGACGATACTAACAACCTAGAGAACGCAGTATTTCTCCCTCAACGGGCCATTAATCTAGTTATTAATAATAACAAGCTTTTTTAAAAACTTAACTCACACGATTTGTCTTAAACCGCGATAACTTTCGACCCAATCCTTAACTTTTCTCATAACAATACTAAAAAACAAGCATTAAAAAACTCCAAATGACTGTAAAAAAAAAAGTCATTTCGACATTGATGTCTAATTCACCTTATTAGAAAGAAATGCCGTATGGATTCTTCTTCACTGCGGAGATGATCGCTGTAATATGTAATCACGTCCACCTCGACTTTGTCAAAATCAGTTACAACAAGAATTGAATTGATTACCCTGGGTATATAGATAAATAAAAGTGGGAAACAAAATGTAAACACGGCCAGTAACAAAATATATTAGCTGTAAGGATTTATACAATTGATAATTGTATCAGTTACATTTATATAACCTGCTAAACAGCTGAATATTATAGGTGTACATGTTGCGTTTAAAATGTGTATTGTGTACAAGTTACTTGTTTCTTGTGTACATGTTGACAATAAAACGTCTACTTCGTGTACCAAACATCATTGACGTCGGTTTGTACTTGTCAAACGTTCAAACTACTGCTTGTGTTGTGGGTTTTTCTTTTTAATAAGTGTAGGAAACTGTTTGCGGATAGCGACTGAACAAATCCCTCCCCTCCTTCCCCCCGTAAACAACATTATATATATATATATATATATATATATATATATATATATATATATATATATATATATATATATATATATATGGTGACAGGACAAATGATCTCAGACAAAATAACCCGGACAAATCTTCTCATGGGCAAATAATCTCAGGACAAATGATCTCAGGACAAATGATACCAGGACAAAATATATCAGGACAAATGATACCATGGACAAATGATCTCAGACAAAAGATCTCAGACAAGAAATGATGATGATGTACTAATATTCTGGCCTAAAATGTAAACATGACATACCACCAGTTTAGCTTTTTCTACACAGCATGTTGATAGCACGTAAACCGTAAGCACACCACCAGTACACAACATGCAAACAAACAAACAAACAAACAAACAACTCCCTCAGCACACCACCAGTACACACCATACAAACAAAACAAACAAAACAACAAACTCTGTGATCTCAGCACACTACTAGTACACAGCATGCAAACAAACAACAACAAAAACTCACTCCGTGACCGGAAACACATAAATGTTGCTCATCTTGGTAACCTCCAAAGGGTAGTAGGCGCCCACGACCTCCGCCCCTTTTACATTCAGTAGCACCACCAGTATCTCAAAGTCAACAGAAGAATTGACAATCATGGAATGAAGGGGCACTTCTCTTTTGCTGAAATGTTGCAACATAGTGACACAAACTTATTGTGAGCTGAAAATGCAGTTAACCGATGGGAATACTTATATAGCTCAACTCGTACTTGAACACATCAGTAGGAGCTACCGAATTTTCTTCAACATTTTTATTTTATTTTTAATTTTTAGAGACATTTAAATACATTTAGAAAGCTTTCTCTAACAAATACACCAGATCACTAGTGACTGCAGAATGTAGCATAATACACATATAATTCACGTATATCACATATAATACAAAAGACTAACTAGACATAACATAAAACATGTTTATAAGCATCCTGTAGTGTATAATTTCGGAATACATGTGTGCGTGTGTATATATATATATATATATATATATATATATATATATATATATATATACATTAAAATACGATCAAGTCATTTTAAGACAAAATAATCAAACAAAGTACATACAGTCAATTTTCAAAAATCAAATCACGGTAAATTTATTATTACGACAAATAATCAAAGTACATACAATCGAATTTCAAAAATCAAATTAGACGTCTACTTACATGTACGGGAATAACAGTATTTGAAGGTTGCCGCTATAGAAACGTGTATATGTTGTATGTTGTAGAACTTTGGTGTCGGTGTGGCTATAGAATTGGAACTGTAAGTAAACAATAATGAATGAAACAAAAAAAACATAACAAATAGGTAAAAAGATTTCTACGGTGTTGGAAGCAGAGTTTCTTCCAGGCGAAGCCCCCCCCCCCGAAATTTTTTTACCGCCCCCCCCCCCCCCCCCCCGAACGAAATGAAATTTATATAATTTATACAGAAAATATATACTTTTAACAGTGTCCGCCCCCCCCCGAAGAAAGTCTACAGCCCCCCCCCCCCCGAAAATTTCAAGTGCCCCCCCCCCCCCCCCGGAGAAAAAAGTCTGGAAGAAACACTGGTTGGAAGAAAAGAAAAACTTCATTAGCATTGCATGGGTGGCGGATAGAATTTTGGTCCAAAAGAGTTGTATCTGTTTTTACGCGATGCTTATATGGCGTATGTTTTTTAAATATAGGACGCTTAGACTCTCCTAACAACTGTCTGCGAAATATAATATAGTAAGGGTTGACTTCATGGGTTTAAATGTCATGATTTTGAGCCCTAAATTTCCGGGGTTCTTTCCAAACATCCCCACCCCCACTCGCGGGCAGATCTTGGTAAAGCGAACCATCGAAGAGAGAAAACTCCAAAACTAGACAGCTGTTGGTTTACAGATTGTTGTTGAGTGAATACAACGTCTGTGCGCGATCCTATATTGAAACAACGACACCATTTATATAAATCTACAGGTTTTAAAAACATAAATTCATCATCGTCCACAGATATATCAGAGTATACTTTACACTTCGTGTAACCCAACGCCAAAAAAAAGTGAAGTCTTAGTCATTTTTTTTTAAAACATACCGATGTTCAATAATGCTATCATGTCTAAGAAAATCTGCATTATCTCTTTTTATATAGGATGGGGTGGTCAAATTGGAGAGCTCCCGACAGTCAACTTAAAAATGTGTCGGATACCAATCTTGAACATTTTAGAGTTCCCTTAGTACACCCAATGGGTTGTCTAAGAGCTAGTGCGCTAGGCTGCTAACCCAAGAGTCTCGAGGTCGAATACGGCTTCGAGTCAGTAGAACTTCCACCTAGCTCTGATGGTTTCCTAAGGCATGTTAGGGAAGAAAAAACGGTTGGGCAAAGTGCTGACAACACCTTCCCTTCATATGCCTAGGTCAAGAAACACATCTTCTTCTTCTTCGTTCTTAATTTTTAGTGTTGGGAAGGGATCGAGCTTTATCTGCCAGAGGGTTTGAACTCAAGACTTTTTCGAATGTATCAACCATGAGCTTTTTGCCGACTCGAACACGCCCCCATCACAATTAAGGATACGTGTCAACTGGTTATGCGACATTGAGGCCATTGACTCCGATTTCAGCCTGCTTTTCTTTTTGGATTTGCTTCCATAACCTTTGTCCAACCAAGAACAAACTACACGGCAGCAGTTGTTTAATTTTGGAGTTGTCTCTCCTAGAAGATTGGCTGTCCCCAGCTAACGAGCCTCTTCTTCCCTAGTGTTCGAACTCGAGACTTTTCGGTTTAGCAACCATGAGCTTTACCGACTCGACCACGCAGACCCCTAAGAAACTCATGAACTCTACTTCATCTGCGTAATGGATCGCTAGGTCTAAAGAGGATTCTTTAGTATTTTTACTTTTGTTTGTCCACCCAGCTCTTATGTGTACCTGGTCCACATTAGGGACACCAAGACCGCTGGTCACACTAGTCTCCTGTATGCAGATCACTGAAACAGATGAACTCTACTTCATCTGCCCCATGTGTAAAAGCAAGAACGGTAAAAGATTTTTTTTTAAATTGTCGTTGAAATAGATGAACTCTACTTCATCTGCCACATGTGTAAAAGTACGTACGGTAAAATGTTTAAAAAAGGTACTTGAAATAAATGAACTCTACTTCATCTGCCCTATGTATAAAAACACGTACGGTAAAAGATAAATACAATATGCTTATATCAAGATGTACACAACATACAGTTATATTTGCGTCCGCCACGGCAAGATAGCGGAACCTGACACTGTAGTAATTGAAAAATTCCCAGACAATCAGGTACTTGTATTCACACTCCATCTCTGAAAAATTGACATCATGGTCAATTACAAAGTCGCTTCACGGGAACAGGGCATTTCCCCCTGTCAATTACCCCCCGGACAGGTTTAGGGTTAGGGTTCGGGTTAAAGTTAGGGCTAGGGTTAGGGTTAGGGTTAGGGTTAGGGCTAGGTTTAGGGTTAGGTTTAGGGCTAGGTTTAGGGTTAGGGTTCGGGTTAAAGTTAGGGCTAGGGCTAGGGTTAGGGTTAGGGTTAGGGTTAGGATTCGGGTTAGGGTTAAGGTTAAGGTTAGGGTTAGGGTTAGGTTAGGGTTAGGGTTAGGGTTAGGGTTAGGGTTAGGGTTAGGGTTATGGTTAGGTTTAAGGTTAAGGTTAGGGTTAGGTTTTAGGGCTAGTGTTAGGGTTAGGGTTAGGGTTAGGGTTAGGGTTAGGGCTAGGGTAAAGGTTAGGTTAGGTTAGGGTTAGGGTTAAGATTAGAGTTAAGTTTTAGGGCTAGGTTTAGGGTTAGAGCTAGTGTTAGGGTTAGGGTTTTGTCTAGCGTTGGTTTTGGCTTTGTGTGAAGTTTTAGGCTAAGTTGGATGCTTAAGTTTTGGTCTTTTTCTTAAGGTTTGGATTAAAGTAGATTATAGGTATAGAATTCTAGTTAGAGTTAGGATTCTAACTTAAGAGGGGAGGGGGGGGGGTTAATTCCCCGGGGAGGGGGGGGGGTAATTGACAGGGGGGGGGGGGGGTAATTGACAGGGGTGTAATTTCTCCGGGGGGTAAATACGGGGGGGGGATGTCCGGGGGGGAATTTCCAGGGGGGTAATGTCCTGTATCCTCGCTTCACATAACTTCTTCAATAGCAAACAGCACAAAGCGAGATATCTTTACCGCATAAACTACTCTAATAAATATATATGAGATGTGCAAGTAGTTGATATTATCTTAGTAAAAATATTTTAAATATCATTGACGAAATGGGTCAAATAAATAAGTTTATTTCTCGGGGGAGGGAGGGGAAGCTCATGCGGGGATGGAATTTATTTTCCGGGGGATTAGACGAATACTAGTTGAAGTATATATTTTGCATTTTTTTTTCTCGTTTGCTAGGGGGAATGGGGGTGGGATGGAAAGCTTTGGAAGGGGGGTACGTCCGTCCTTCCCCCCCCCACCCCATTCGATCATATGCCTAAAAGAAACTCTGATAAGAGTAAAATGAATGCTGCTCAGGAGGTTTTTGTTTTGATTTTACTACTGGTGTTAGAGTCGCAGATAGGGACACGACTTATTTTCGTTTAGTTCAGGGTTATGTCCGTGATTAAGATTACCGTTAGGGTCGGGCTTAAGAGCAGCGTTCTGATTGTAATTAGTGTCCAGTATAGAGCTAGTAGCCGGTGAGAAATTATTTAAAATGGTCAAGTTTTTTAAGGTTCGTATTAGAATGGAAATGGAGGTGGTTGAGTTTGGCAAGTTGGGTTCGATCAAAATAGGGCTTGTAAATAGGTCGCCAATGTCTTCGTTCTAGTAGTTGCCAGGTAGTATTTTACTTTTCAAACCATACGTGAATTATTATTTTTTTGTTAAATCAGGCTAAAAAAATAGAAAAGCTATTTCCACTATTGTTAAATTATTTAAAATCCTAAAAAAATTATAATAATAGACTTCAAATTGTAGGCTAGCTAAATAAAAAAATATAGCCTTCGTTAAATTGCGTTGTTTTTTGTCAAAGAAGCGTATAATTTGTTGTTTTTTATTCGTATACGTTAAAAATGTTCCTAAACGTAGTTACAATATTAAAATAATATTAATAGCCTACGCCTAGCAGCACTCAATTTGATGCTATTAATTATTATTAAATACAATTTATAATTGTTGATTTTTTGGGTACTCTTGGTTATTTTAAAATCACGATGCGAAGCCGAGAAACAAATAGCCAAATGATGTTTCTTTTTTTATTTATCAATGTGAGACATAATCACAACAATTAGGCTAATTTAGTTCGAAAATTAAAATCTCTCCTTGGATAACGAGATTCGAATTTTAAGCGAGAGAGACCGAGAGACTTAAAGGCCCTATTATCGACTGAATACAAGACACCCTCAAACTCATAGGGTCTAGATCTAGATCTAGTCTGTATACGAAAATGTAAAGATACAATAAGTCAATAAGCCTTGTTGTGTTTTCGAAACTTTTTTATGCTTATGGCTTATAGTTGGCAAGTTTCAATTAGTAACCCGCGTAGAGACTTTCTTATGACTAAACACTACAATACAAACCGACAATAAATGCAATTAAGAAACACATTGCAAACAGGATCAGTTTGTTCATGTTTAGAAGACTATGGACGTTCTAACCATACTATGTTTTTGTAAGAAATGCAAACTTTAGGTTCGTTGACAGTGCATCTTGGTGCTATTCAAATTGCGATGGAATTACGTGTGCAATGATTGGATGAAAAATCAAGCTCTAGATGCATGGTTGTATGGTTTATGTGTTGAAAGCCTACATGAATATTTGTATGTTTGTATGGTTTCTGTGCTGAGAACCTACTTGCAAATGTGTATGGTTACTGCGTTGACAGCCTACTTGCATGTTTGTATGACTGTATTGACAGCCTACATGCATATGTGTATGGATAGTATGGTTACTGTGTTGACCGCCTACATGCATATGTGTATGGATAGTATGGTTACTGTGTTGACAGCCTACATACATATGTGTATGGATAGTATGGTTACTGTGTTGACAGCCTACATACATAATTGTATGGTTACTGTGTTGACAGCCTACATACATATGTGTATAGACAGTATGGTTACTGTGTTGACAGCCTACATGCATGTTTGTATATGTGTGTTGACAGCCTGTTATACTCAACATAGACCGTCCCTTTTTTTGTATTTGCTTCTATCGCCTTTGTCTAACCACCTAACAAACTACATGCCAGCAGTTGTTTTATTGCGGTATTATCTCTCCTAGATGAGTTGTTGTCCCCAGCTATCGAGCCTCATCTGCTCAGGGGTTCAAACTCGGGACGTTTCGGTTCAGCAACCATAAGCTTAAGCTACCTGTAGCTTCGTTGACCGTCCTCATCTGTCGATTGGAACCTTTCTAAGTTCATAAATTGGATTGTATGTCACTAATAATTGACTTGTGATACATTTCAATAAATAACAAGTCATTATCTCGCAGAAAATATTTACAACAAAAGCTGTGCGAATAAAAAATAAGTGCTTCTAAAAAGCTTTATTTTCACATTCAAAATTTATATTTTTTATAGTAGAGGGTTATCATCGCTATTATCAGTAAGTACGAAGATCTAGATCTTGTAACTTGAGATATATTCGATAAATCTGCAAAAAGAAAAACAATTACATTTTACAAACGTGACTAGGCAATATAGTATTGTTGTGAAAGTAAATACAAATGAAACATTAATTTTTTTAAATTTGTTTTTTTGTTTTTTTAATGTTTTAGAAATTACAACTAGCTAGCTTTTAATCTTGTTATTCCTCCTTTTGTTATTGAATTTATGAAAATTAAAATGTATTTTTAATTAATAATTTTAAAAAGATATATATTTAAAATTAGACATTTTTGCGTTGTCTTCTGAGTCGAGTATAAGTGAACGCAATTCTAGCAATTCTAGAATATTTGTCTTAGATAGTTCTATATAAAGTAGCATTGAAGTTTATATACAAAAAAATTTATAAACCACGTTTTAATAACAAGCTTTTTACGTAATCTTCAATAAAATTGAAATTAAATGTTTTGGTAAGACAGCCAACTAATTTGGACACAATTTTTAATTTATTCATAAAAATTAATTAGTCATCCGATTAAGTCAAATTTGAATAATTTAATGTCAGATTACATTGACTTCATGTCTTGACCCACGTGCCAACTTTGAAACGAATGTGTTAAATAGAAGTACCCGAAATTTCACTCGGGCGTTTCTATCTAGAGTTTAGACTGACAACAGACAGAGGAAGCTAGTTAACTAAAAGCTTGTAAAAATTAACTCTACTTGACAAACTCCGGCCTTTCAACAATGCCGCTCTTGTCGGTGTCCATGAATAGAAGCGTCTGGTACATCTCTGCTTCGTCGTGCTTGCCGTCCTTGTTCAGGTCCACCTCATTGAAACGGGGGGCCACGTACTTGACCAGGGCAGGAACAACAGAGTTGATCAAATTCTGGTGCTCGGCTAGGGACATGCCTCCATCATGGTCGATATCGAAAGCCTGTGCAAGAGTACCAATGCATTGGTAGTTGTGCATACATAGTATGTGTGAATGATACAAACTCACTTGGGGGAGGAATGTATATGTTACGGTCAAAGCCCGAAGTCGGCCAATGCTAGGATTGGCCGGCCAATCCGCGCATTGGCCAATATCGCATCTCATAGGTCGGTCAAAGTCCGAAACTTTGCTTGATTTCGGCCTTTGGCCGGCCAGTCCGCGGACTGGCCATGGTGGACCGGCCAAAGTCTTAATTAGAAGATCATGAGCAAATTTAGGTTTTTTTTTATGCCGTAAGGATCATGAAATTAAGTCTTTATTGATTATTAATTAAAGTAAATGACAGAAACATTCAAATTTTTTATTGTACTATAGTCTCAATCTATCAATATCATCATTTGTTACAAGTTTAACTTTTATGGCATTTAGAATTACATAGCAGCTTGTTATTTTTACACTTGCAGCGATTTGTAGTACACTTAGTTGTGCAATTGCAGCGAGTGTAGCCTTGGTCCCCAGTCAATGATTGTGAAGATGCGATGGTTCGTAGTGATTTACCTCAGTGCCAACTGACGACAATGAGAGCAGTTTTTCGTGAAGAATTGAAAACTCACTTCTAGCATATAGTTGTTTTAGAAACCGCCCTCGACGCTCATGACAACTGCAATCACGCTTCGGGGATCACCGTGACCTCTGTCAACATCTGGAAAACGGATGCGTACATTGTCACCCACTTCACCATCTTTAAATTTTGTATTTGATGTTTTAAGCATCTTAGCGCTTGAGTTTGCAAGCCAGTATGAGCTGCTGATCTGTGTTCCACGATGTCTTGTTTGTTGTGACACAATCTGCAGGTAATGTTCCCTCGGTATCCTTCGTCTGCTTCATTGGGTATTCCACAAATAGCATAGACATCGTTGACACATGATCCAAAAGAATGAGCTGCACTACAATGTTTTTCACAAACTATATAGAATCTGTTTGCCACATTATTGTCACGCAACTGGTCTGGGCGTTCCGACACGGCAGTAGATGGGTTAGCTGAGGATGTCGTTGCATTTATGGCAACCTCCATTTCTTGTACAATGTTCTCAAGATCTTCCTCAGTAATTATTTTATCGAGAGCCCATATATGGAAACTAACATGGATTTACATTTTTCTTTTGACAGCCATCTGCTATGTCTGTCTCATGATCTGACGGCCCTTTTGATCCATGTCGCCTTGCATATAGAATGCTATACAAACAAGAGCTAAACAATACGTTACTCTCAATGAAAACGCACCCAGAATAATGAAAATGCGATCACAACTTAGTATAGATAGAACATTGGCCAGGACATCCCGGGTAGTGCGCGCATTGGCCGGCCAATGTACAAAATACGCTGTCAAGTTTAAGCGCTTCGGACTTTGGCCAGTACGTCCCGGCCAGTGCGCGCATTGGCCGGCCAATGTACGAAATACGATCTTAGTGCTACGTTCTTCGGGCGTTGGCCAAGATAGCCGGCCAATGCGCGGATTGGCCGGCCAATCCGCGCTTTGGCCGCACTTCGGGCTTTGACCGTAACATATACATACATATAATTTTATATACAAGACACATAAATCAATAAACATTGTGGATGATTAAACACATAGTATAAGATGGGAAATAATATTGTATATAGTAGTAGAAGGAGAATAATTGAGAGAGTATAAAATATGAGATATTTTAAAATGTGAGATTATAAAATATGACATAATAAAAATATAAAATAATAAAATATGAAATTATAAAATATGAAACTAAAAATATGAGAGATTGTGAAATATAAAAAATATGAGAGAGTATAAAATACGAGAGGGTATAAAATATGAGAGAGTATAAAATATGACATGATAAAAATATGAAATAATAAAATATGAAATTATAAAATATGAAACCATAAAATATGAGATTATAATATATGTTAATATGAGAGAGTATAAAATACGAGAGGGTATAAAATATGAGAGATTATAACATATGAGAGTCTAAAATATGCGAGTGTGAGTAAACTGAAGATCTGAGAGTGCATATCACCAGCGTCACTATTGCGGTTGTATGTCTCCTCCTTGCTAACGTGCTCTCGAGTTTCATGTGAGAGAGACCAAGACTTACAAGCCATATTAAGGGTTGCCACCATCAAACCCCTCTAATAGTTATTGGTTTGCAGTGGCGTAGCGAGGTTGGGTGTCCCCCTGTGCGGCAATTAATAGTGTCACCCCCCCCCCCCCCCAGAGGCGTAGCGACCCTTCCCCGGGACAAACTTTCAAACTTTCGATTTCCACCCCCACCCCTCGAACTTTCGATTTCCACCACCGCCCCCCCCCCCCCTCAAGTTTTTCTTTATATATTTTGCTCTTTTTTTGCCTTGGTGTAACCCACCATAAATGGTGTCACCCGGTGCGGTCCGCACCCCCCGCCCCCTCCCTCACTCGCTACGCCTCTGTTGGTTTGGTCTAACCCTCTCCCCTATTATTTTTGTTTTTACTTGAATAAACTTTATGTCGACAGTAGTTTTTACGCGTTTTCTATTAGGCGTAACCCCATAAAAGATGTCCACGTGAGGGGGGAGGGAGCACCCGACCCTCTCGCCTCAGACTTATGCAGAGGCGTAGCGACCATTCCCGGCGCCCGGGGACAAACTTTTCGATTTGCACCCCCCTCAAGATTTCGATTTGCACCCCCCTCAAACTTTCGATTTGCATCCCCCTCAACCTTTCAATTTATTTTTCCAACCCATTTTGGCGCCCCCTAAGGTTGGCGCCCGGGGACATATGTTCCCCCCCACCCCCGCCCTCCCTTCCCCCCTCGCTACGCTACTGGACTTATGACGCTATATTGTATGTTTTTTGTGGTGAGTACACAGTTCATACCCGCATGTAAACAAAAAACTCCTCCGGTTCCAGTTTACCGTCTCCGTTGGTGTCGAGCGACGAGAACAAACGGGTCGCGTCCTCTGTGACCCCAGCGTAGGTCAAGGTTGGCAGTAGAAGCAGTACCCACAGGGGAGACATGTTGGTGCTGCAAGCCGAATTTCAATACCTCATTTACAAGAATACAACAAGAAGACGGTCACTATATTTATCTTCTCAATATTTTTACTTACTCGTATACTTTGTTCGAATGTCTGTGTGTGTATGTGTGTATGTATGTATGTGTATGTGTATCTGTGAACACGATCACTTAAGTATCGTTACAGCTACGTTAATGAAATTTCATATAGTAGTATTACATTGAATTTGTAGCTCTGTAAAAACATTTCAGCGATTTCCGATAACCGGAAGTGGAACTTATTTTACTTTCCATTTTTCAAAAGCCTATATCTTGAGTATTGTTTTTTAATAGATGAATGACATTTCACATGTAAGTAAAAGATCCAATTCTCTGCCTTTTGTCGAATTGTGAGTAAATAGTAGTAGTAGTAGTAATTTACGCGATTTCCGATTTCGAAGAAAAATCTTATAGATTTATAAAGTACTATTATTCCGTACGTTTAGACAGATATTCGAGAAATTTTTAGGGGAGATCACTCCCGGTTTATTAGCATAAGCATTTCAATGGGTGCAGTCAAGTTTGACGATCATTATTTTTTTTATTTAATAAAAAACATGTTGTTGTTTTATTTTTACTTTCTCGTATGCAGAGTATAGAAGAAGTTTTGTAATTGTGCACAAAAAACCACATGCAATTTAACAGTTTTCACCGTTTTACTTCTAAGTACTTTATCACATGCGGAGTATAGGGGACTTATTTTAATTGGGCGAAAATTATAAATCCAGATATATCAAAAGTTCGGTGTTTTACGCGTAATCGAGTCGGAAAAACAAGACATTACAATTCAGCCCATGTGTGTGTGTGTGAGTGTGTGTGTGTGTGTGAACACAATACCTTGTGTACCTATACAGCTAGGTTGATGAAATTTCACCTATAAATATTATATCAAGTTTGTAGTTCATTATCAATTTTTCAGCGATTTCCGATAACCGGAAAAGTGACTAACTCTACTTTCAGATTTTCAAAAGCCTATAACTTTAGTACTGTTTAATAGAGATAAAGAAATTTCACATATAAGTAAAAGATCTAATTTTCTACCTTATGTCAAATTGTGTGCAATTTCCGTTGACCGGAAGTAGTAAATTTCCCTATTTCCCTTTTTGTCGAAAACGCTTATAAATTTATTAAGTACTAATAATATTCCGCACTATTATACATATATTGTTTGCCATTCACTTGGTGCGCAATTCTTTTTCTAATCTATTTTAAAAAGTTTAAGTAATTAAAAATGGATTAAAAACCATCCCGAGTTGCCATCCCCCGTAGAGTTATATAAGAATATTCGAGAACGTTTAGGGGAAATCATTCCCGGTTTATTTAATTTTGCCACCAATGTGGCGGTAAATAATGTAAATACAAAAAACTTAAACATGAAAACAATTAAGAAATTTAAAACTATTATTTATTGAATCATTGTTATCAAAGTTACAAATCCAGAGAACTCAAAAATATTTGTTGAGTGTAAGGCATCATTTGTATTTATATTTAAATATTTCATGAAATCTAAAGTTTTTCTTTCGTTTGAGAAACATTGATTGGTTGCACAGGAAATCCGATTTTCTGAAACCCTACTTTACAGGAATAATTTATCAAACTTTGCCAATACAATTTAAAAAAAAAATTAAACCACATGACCGATTACATGATTAATTTCAGCCATAATTTATGTAATTTTCACTGATAAATTATAAGCAACGAAAGCGTTGTGTTTAGTTGCCAAAAATAGTGTCACATCAAATACACACAATGTTAAATAAAATCAGTCAAAAAAATCAAGTCTGCGAATGTTCTTAAATTACTAAAAAAAATTATTTAGTTTGCGAATGTTCTCTAGCTACATAATAATGTGTAGTTAGATTTAATTTGCGAATGTTATTTAGTTAACAAATAATGTGTCATTAGATTTTAGTTTGCTAATGTTCTATAGTAACTAATTCACGTTTTCTAAATTACTTACTATACAGTGATCACTCGAGGTGTCCGATCGTGCTCTGATGAAAATTATTAGATCTATATACTGCTGTCTTTAGCAGTCACATGATCCAAAACGGAGATTGTGTTTCACGTAGGCCTATATGCAAATAAAATAATTAGGGTGATGAATATTTGTGACGGCAAATTGTTTTTTCAGACCCTTATCCATCAGATTAAAATAAAAACACTTTAAAAACTCCATTTTGAGTCTAAAACTCGTTTGATCTATAAATTATGACGTTAATTACCTTATTTCAGTCTAAAACGTGTTTGATCTATGACATTATGTCGTTGGCATGTTAATTGGGCCTAATTATTTTTAATAACTGAGGGTTGAGCGTTTGTTCGTGTGTCTACTGAATATTTCGCAAAATTATTACTTTATATTATTACCTTAATTCCTTTTTTTCTACATCATACACATTCGTGTCCCTTTTAATCCACCCAGGCTTTACATCTTTCTATAGAGGAGCTTTAGGTTCAATAAAAACATCAATGTCAAACTGGAAAAAAAACAACGCCACGCACAAAAGCTGCGTCAACTTTGACAGGTAACTGCTAGAAATTCGTTTAGCAGGTTTTAGTGGACTAAACTTCAAGAGCTGTTGAAAGCGACGAAAGTGATAGTTTGTCAAGTTGGTGAACAGGTGTGTAGCGGATGCCTCTACATGATAAAGATACCATATGTGGTAGATGAGAGCAATTTAAAAATACGGGAAGCCATTAGTGTCTGTTCTTAACTAGGGTTAGTTTGTAAAGAGAAAAGATCAAAGAAATACCGAATACGTTACAAGCTAAGAAAGATGACGTAAGGAGGATCGGAGTATCCATTATAAAAATTTGTTTCAGATTTTAATTTTCCTTATATTTTTTCCGACATTATTTCTTTTTCGTTTTTAATAATCGTGATGGAATTTTAACATTTTAATGCGTCAAATAGGCCGCTGACTCCGATTTTAGCCTGCTTCTCTTTCTGGATTTACTTCCATAGCTTTTGTCCAACCAAGAACAAACAACAAGAGTAGGAGTTTTCTCTCTTAGATGTGTTGCTGTCCCCAGCTATCGACCCTATCTGACCGGGAGTTCGAACTCTAGACTTTCTGTTCAGCAACAATGAGCATTACCGACCCGACCACGTTGACATGTCATACCATTTGATTTCCTTTCCATACTTACCTACTGTTGTTGATTCAATACAAATGCAGCAGTAAATATAGTAGTTAAATGCTGGTCTCTTTAAATCTTTAGCTATCCCGGCCCACTTGCAGAGGCGAAGCGACCCATTCCAGGTCGAAATATCAACTTTGCAGCCCCCCCCCCCATTCATATAGTTATTTACCGTGGCTTTGGCAAAAAAGCACCCCCACACCACCCCCACCACTGTTAGGAAAGTTATTGTCTCTTAATGTTTTTTTTATATTGGTGTCACACAATTGATGTAGAAAGCTGTGAAAAAATTCCTTAAAACTGATGAACGGTCTATTTCCTCAACTTCGGCTGTGATAATTTAGTAATGCAGATCAAAATGGGTTTTTTACATTTGTTTTATACCACGTTCGGCGCCCCTAAGGTCGGCACCCGCCCCACCCGCCCCACCCGCTCTATACTAGCTACACCTCTACCTACTTGCTGTGGTAGATGAGGTTTTCGATCGAGTGTTGTGTTTAAATGGGAAGTAGAAACATGGCGAATCGCAACTTTCCCACTGAGTCATGTGATTTTAAATTGGAAAAAAAAAATTAAAAAAAAAAACAGATGACAAGTCGAGATCTAGAGCGCCATATGGTGCGAACTCATCAACTCTACAGCTGCCGCGTCAGGTGTTTATCGACCCAATTATGGCAGGCCCCAACCGTCCAACCCCCCCCCCCCCTGGGTGGGAGTGCAGGGCTTCCCTTGTGATACATTATCTTCGCAGCTTAATGTTTAGTTTTATTGCCTCCGGATATGTTATAAATGGCGCCAGAACTAGATCTAGGACCAGCAAAAATTTTGATTTGCCTCCGGGTCAGAGTTTCTTCCAGGCATCTCTTCAGGGGTGGGGTGGGGGGGGGGTGGGGGGGTTCCGTCCCCCAAAGGAATTCTAGCCCCGCCCCCCCCCCCCCTCATCGAAGTTGAATGTTTTTAGAAAATATATACTTTTACCAGTGTGCGCCCCCCTACAAAAAATTCCGCCCCTCCCCCACCCAGACGAAATGGAAAATATAGAAACCACCCCCCCCCCCCCCGGAAATTTTAGTCCGCCCCCCCCCCCCTACCCGGAGAAAAAAGTCTGGAAGAAACACTGCTCCTGGTATGATAAAAATGGCACCAGCACTAGCACTAGAAGAAGTTTTAAAACATTTTTTATTGCACCCAAATATTGTCCCGATTGTGACGTATATATTATTGATAGCGCCAGAAAATAGAATCAACAGATGGAGTTTGAGACTTTGAGTTAACCGTCGATTATTTAAACAAGTGTTTCACAGCAATAGTATAAGGCACAGTTTATGAAATCCTTTTAAATATTAAAAAGCTTGACAATATTACAACCTTAAATTATAATTGTTAATTATTTTTCAATTTTTTAATAACTACATATTTTGTAAAAGATTTAATTTACAACTTTCGGAAATTGATTACAACTTTTTTTCAGTAAAATGTAGCTGAAGTTTTAAACGGTACTAATATGCTTGTTGTCAAAATGATCCCCTTTTTCCCAATTTTTTTAGCCTTTTTCAATGGAAATAAAAATGTATAAATATAAAAAGCATCTCTCACAATGTAGCTTAGTTATAGAAACAAAAGAAAGCAATAATTATTTTAATATCATAAAAATTTTGAGAAAAAAAAACTATATAAATTATTTTAATTTCAGTTGAAGTCTTTGACTGAGTGAGTGAGTAAGTGTGTGTGTGTGTGTGCGTGCCTATAAACATTTTAAAACTGGATTAGAGTATTAAACGTTTTAAGATGAACAAATTAAAAAATACTTTATGACATTCAGATTTTTACATTTTCTACATTTCATTTGATATACGTGTCATTCCATAAGCGATATTCAACTTGTTTTATGTACTGAACACATCTGGTTTTTAAAGATGTTTCAATAATCCTGTGTTATGTGCGATCATTATTTAAATCATCCATCCATGCATCGGGGGGAGGGCAGGAAAATCCTACGAGGGTACCACGATCTCTTTAACATACCTGTAAAAAAATCATCCCGTCTTGTCAACTAGCTTTGATGTTTAACATTAAAAAAAAAGAAATAAAAGGATGCACAATTTTAAAGTCAAAATGCTTAATTCATGTTTTAAATTAATATAAATTTATATATACAAATAAGTGTATCGTACGAAACATGAAAATTTAATTTCCAGGTAATAGTATGGTGTAAAGCAGTGTTTCTGGGGATATTTGAGCTACGCTCTGCCCAAGCCATTGAAAAAAAAACTGAATCCCTCCTCCATAGTACCCAACCTTCAAACACATATTCGCTTATCGTGCGTGATTTTTTATTAATATAGAAAAACAATGTGAGAGTCTAGAATAAATCACTATGAAACTATTGAATGAACATAGTAAGTAAGTTTTTTTTTAGTGGTATGGATTTGTAAAATTATTGAAACTACAATAAGGGTAAGTAATTTTAATTAGGATAAAAAAGCATTATGGCACTTATAGACTACCCACTGGGCTCAAGAGGGGATGGAGTGGTCTAGCGGTAGTGAGTTGGACTGCTAATCTGCAAGTCTCGAGTTCGAATCCGGGTTCAATTCAGTAGACCGTCCCTAAGTCCACCCAACTCTGATGGGTACCTAACTCACGTTAGGAAAGTAGAGGCTGCTGGGCATAGTGCTGACCACACTATCTCTTCATATGCCGAAGTCACAGAAACAAGTGAACTCTACTTCACTTGCCCTATAGACTGTCAGGTTTGAAAAGGGAACTTTACTACTGCGCTCAAGTCTAGGTTGTCATTATTTTAAGGTATGAGCTATAGTTTGTATCAGAAACTAGATGTGAATTAGGACCAGGGTAGCGATATTTGCCTAAGCAGATAATCTTAGACATGCATTGTTGAAGTTAGCAAGGGAATCGAATCTCAGACAGCGGCTCACCTAACGAATTCCGGAAGCGTGTCCGCTCCGTCCTTGTTAAAATCCAAAATCTCGAAGGCTGCTTCAGTCTCAGCCTCATCCAAGGTACCGTCTTGGTTCCTGTCTCCGTGGGGAAACCAGGGGTCGACGTACTGGACCAGGCCCGGTGCCAGAGAGGTGACAAAGTTCTTGAATTCTTCTACAGTTAGGCCGCGGTCCTTGTTCTTGTCGTAGGTCTGGCAATGAGAATAAATGGTATGGGTGTTGTTGTAAGTCTGTCAATGGATGGTATGGATGTTGTTGTAGTTTTGTGCAAGAAAATAGATGGTATGGATGTTGTTGTAGTTTTGTGCAAGAGAATAGATGGTGTGGATGTTGTAGTTATGTGCAACAGGAAAAGTGGTTTAATAATACGTAAGTAAATAAGGAAGAGGATGCTTGGAAATCAAATGAGGCGGATTGATATTACATGAGAAGGCTCAAGACTTGAAATTATAGGAGTAGGAAGAAGCTTTTTAAGTAGGCCTATATAAGAGGATAAAGATTTCGCATTGTGTAAAGAGAATTAAACTTTGAGATAATATGAAGGATTAAGATTCGAGATACAATAAATAGGATGAAGAGGATTAATATTCTTGAATATGAATGTGATGTAGATTTGAACGTTAATAAGGAGAGTAAATGTCGTTGATTTTATATATATATATATATATATATATATATATATATATATATATATATATATATATATATATATATATATATATATATATATATATATATATATATATATATATATATATATATATGTTATATCAAAAGGCCATAATTTGAATGTACACTAGTATGATGAAAAAAATTAAAACCTTCTCGTAATCAAAAAATTCTTCTTTTGTCAGTTCGCCGTTGCCATCGGCGTCCATTGTGGTGAACATGTGAGTAGCGTCTTCCTCTACAGTAGCTAACGCCAGCGTCGGTATCAGGATAAAGGCCGTGAGGGGGGACATGTTGCTGCGTTTTTTAAAACAGAGAGATTGGAAAAAAGTATCTGGCGATTGCATGGGTATAAAAGGGTAAAAGATTCGATGTCAGGGATCTCGAACCTACATATAAATCACTTTGAGATTTTATTTCTTAATTTAGAGTAAAAAGACAAAAATGTATTAGCATATGAATAAATATTTAATACATCGCATTTTAATTTTTTTAATAAAAATGTTTCTAAGAATAATTTTTAATATAAGAACTAAAATGAAGAATATAAAATATTTTTCGTTAAATATATTAATGTCTAAATAAATATATAATTTCGTTTCACTATATTTGGCTGTCTATAAAGAAAAGAAGGCACCGGCTGTACAGTTTAATAAAGCTTTCAATACTTAATATAATTTTTTTAAAATTTAATTTAACGGCATGTTAAGTCAGATTTTATATCATATTACATCGTCATTTAGTTTAGACCTATGTGTCAAGTTGGAATGTGATCGGTTTAGTAAACCTTGTCGAAAATTGCTCGCATTTGTCAATCTATGACGGGGTAGAAAGAAAAAAAGACGAAAAAATGTCAAAATAAAACGACATACAGCGGAAACCTGTTAAGTAAAGTTGTTTTTTTTAACTTGTAATATAAAATAATGCAATAGTTTAGCTTGCTTTGCTATTTCTTATGTTGTCTACAATGTTATCTATAATTACAAATGCCACTTTTTCACTAAAACGTTTTTTGCTTCCCGTTATGATACATGCAATGTTACCTTCCGTTTAAACTAACAATAACTATGTTTACTTTTTTATATTTTTTTATTTTATCTGAAATTACACTTCTATTATTCTTTCACAATACCCGGCTATGGTACTTGTTATGTTACCTGTAATGTAACCATCAATTTTTAATCTATAACTTTCTTTATTTTATCTGAAATTACACCTGCAGTTGTAACCATCACAATATCTTTCTTTTTTAATCTTCATGTTACCTGTAATTTTACCTGTCTTGTAATATAATTACCTCTGACCATTGACAAAAATTCCAAAGCTAAATATACTACAACCTCATTTTATTAAAACGAATCTTGTTTCATGCTTGTTTTTGGGCAATGTTATAAACAATAAAGGTATAAAAACGTCTGATCACTATACAAGGTCAAGAAGACGGTCTCCACTATATCACGGTATTTAGTTTAACGTACTTGTGTAGATTATAGAAATTCTAGTTTAGTTTTGAAATTTTGTGAAAAAACAAAAGAAAATACTTTCGCTAAGGAATCTAAAAAACTAGTTTCAATTTGAAATTGATTTTTTTTCTCCACATAACTTTAAGTGATTTTGCAAACACTCATTTGTCCTAAGAAACGGGTAATTTATTGAAAAAAAATGACTTCGCTAAAAGAAAACTAAAAAAAAACTTCTTTTGTTTTTAAATTTATTTTTATTTCTCCAGATACCTTTCAATGACTTTGCAAAAACACATTTGTCAAGAAAAGGTAATTTATTTTAAAAAATGACTTTGCTAAAAAAAAACTAAAAAAAAAAAGTTGTTTCGTTTTGAAATTGATTTTTTTCTCTGGATAACTTTCGACGACTTTGCGAAAACACATTTGTCATATGAAAAGGTAATTTATTGAAAAATCAAAATAACTTCGCTAAAAATCTACCTGTATAAATCACACGTGTGCAAGATTCGCCGGGTTGATTGGATGTGTTCAGTACTAGATTGCTCTCGCATTCCCTTATTTTTATACAGGTTAATATTGAATGGGGAACGAAACAGTGAATACGTTTATACAAACAATAGATACGCTATTTTGTTCTATAGTTATTCTGCCCTGACACTGAATAGACCTATACTAATTTAGCAATAGATTTTGTTTTCAAAGTTTCTAAGGCTATTATGCTCTGACACTGGTTACATTAAATTAGCAATACTTTTTTTTTCTCCAGAGGTTCTAAAGCTATTATGCCCTAAAACTAAGCAAATTAATGCCATAATTACATGTTCCCAAAGGCATAAAAATTATTCTGCCCCAATACTAAGAATTGTTATAGTAACAACGCAATAAATATCGCCAAATGGTACGTCATAACTATAGTAACTGTCTTCAAATATTCTTACGTTTTTTGTCAGTTTCTTTCAGTATACCAACACAAAAATAAATGTTCTAAAGATATTCTACCCTTAGTACATCATTACTACAATAACTACCCTCAAATATTCTTAAGTTGTTTGACCATTTCACATAGTAGAACTATTCTTCTTTATTCATTTTATGATTTGATATATTTATTTTTATATGTATAGTTAATTGCAAAGAAGATTTTAAAAAAAAATATTCCATAATCTGTATTTGGTGAGAAGTTGAGCAAGACGTCCCTATTCTCATCACAGCCGTTACGTTTATCAAATAAGGTTGTAATTTTAATAGAATAGTCTCATCTTTACAGTCAAGTGCTTGGCCTATATTCTATTTACTTAAACGTCTATCGATTTATTGTTTTTTGTTTTAACAAAATTTCCACCAACATAATTACTTTTATATTATGTGTCTACATTTTGAACCCAGAGTCTTAACGACAATGTTAAACTTTAGACAATTGCATATTTAAGAGATTGCAAAATTTGGGATTGTTTTAGACAGATAAAAGAGAAAAACAAAATTGTTCAGGGGTAAAATCTGTGTCGAAATGTGTTCGCAAATGTCAATCTATGAAGGTGTCCCACTTGTCACCACTCTCGCACATACGTATATATATATATATATATATATATATATATATATATATATATATATATATATATATATACAGGCTACAAATATCGAGGTATATAGATTTAGGTCAGCACTGGCGTACTAAGTAACATGTTTGTAGTATAAAACACCTATCAGTTTTTCTGACATTATGTTAATTATTCAAGTGTACATGCTGAAAGGGTTAATTTTGATGTCACATTTAACGTCAATGCCGGCTTATATCGTCAAGTCGATGCTTTGAACCTGGCTAAGTATCGATGTCAAATTTTGTTATGTAGGCCTACTGTATTCTGTTAGAAAACTCTTACTTATCAACAGTGAATACGAGTTTTGCTGTTTTTCTATATAGAAATACAACATAATTTCGAAATATAGATGGTTAAATCAAACCAATTATAGAAACTACAACTACAACAACTGCAACTTCTATTACAAGTACTATTTTATTTATTTATTTTTATTTATTTTATTTTATTTTATTTTATTTTATTTTTATTTTTATTTATTTTTTATTTTTTATTTATTATTTTTTTATTGTATTTCATTTATGTTATTTTTATTTTGTATTTTAGTATTATTAATAATAATAATAATAATACTATAACCTTTTTCCACAATCCAATACACCATTGGAAACACAAACCCGAGTTAATAGGATGAGAAGGGCCAGATGTTACCCATGTACCAGGCCCATTGACCTAAATGTATACAATTTTTTTTTTGTAGCTGACTTTGCAAAATCGGTCCTAAATTATGTGACGGATACAAAATGTATTGCAGTTTGACACTAAGTAGCCTCGCTTTCTGAGCAAGTGTGGTACAGCGCCGTATGAAACTGAAAGTAGAATTATAAAAAATGATTACCTTTTGTCAAATGACAGTAGTAAATGTCAATCAAAGGGGATGTTAATAATTAGAACAATCGTTTCACCAAACTAATAATCAATAGAGAAAACATAGTAGAGTATGACGTGGCGTAATTAAGCCCAACTTATGCAAATTAATTTTTTTGTCAAGTTTATTTTGTAACATAGATACAATTAATAAGGTGAATTAGTCAAACTCAATGTCTATTATACACAGCTAACGGTCAATAAGTCAAGAGGGATAATCCTTTTTTATGGATACGTGACTTTTTTTTATCTGTGGCAGCTTGGCATCTTGTTCACAAAACTCTCCCATTATATTATGTCAGATAAACAGATTAATTTTTCCTTGTATACAATTACCTCTCTAACTAAATATACAATTAACTCCCTTGCTAACTGCACAATTACCTCCCTTACTAAAACATAATTACCTCCCTTTCCAAATGCGCAATCACATACCTTACTAAATAGACCATTACCTTCCTTCCTAACTGCATAAATACATACTAAATACATAATTACCTCCCTTACCAAATACACGATTCCCTCCCTTACTAAATACCCAATTACCTTACTTACTAAATACATAATCATCTCCCTTACAGAATGCACAATTACTTCCCTTACTAACCGCACATTTACTTCCATACCCAAATACACGATAACCTCCCTTAATAAATATACGGTTAACTCCCTAACTAATTACACAATTACCGCCCTTACTAAATACACAATTACCGCCCTTACTAAATACACAATTAACTTACAGATACAGCTTTCAGTGTTTCTATGCCTCTGCCATGACAATAGTAGTATACAGATAAGTATTATCTTTGTATGATTTAAATTAATTAAATATATAGTCTACCTCCTCAACGACTATTAAGTTATTCTATTTAAAAATAATATAATTTAAATTCGAACTGCTTTATTAAGCTGGTGAAATCATTATTTAATTTAGAAATGAAAATGATTCTTGCGATTTGTCATATTTCTGTTTGTTTTATTTTATTCTTTGATTTCATTTATTGCAAAAGAATGTTTTTTCAGTTGTTTTTTTTCTCCTGATGACGGATTACTACATCCTCGCAATTACAATAATTATTGAACTCAACACAACATTCACCCTGCGCTCTACCAAGGTATTGCCGCACCCACGTCCCAACACCACTTCCCGTCTAACACCACTTCCCCCTCCCCAACACCACTTCCCCCTAACACCACTTCCCCCCTCAACACCACCTTCCCCCTAACACCACTTCTCCTCTAACACCACTTCCCCCCTAACACCACTTCCCCCCTCTAACACCACTGCCCACTAAGACCACTTCACCCCCCCCATCAACACTTCCCCCCTAACACCACTTCCCCCCTAACACCACTTCCCCCCTAACACCATTTCCCCCCCCCCCTCAACACCACCTTGCCCCTAACACCACTCCCCCCTCTAACACCACTGCCCATTAAGACCACTTCACCCCCCCCCCCAACAACACTTCCCCCCTAACACCACTTCCACATAACACCACCAGCCCACCCCAACACCGCTTAACCGTAACACCATTTGTCAACCGACGTCCCAGCAATACATCGTTCCCCCCCTACTCGATAACACTCCCCACCCCCAAACTCTAACACCACCTCCCACCCCACCCCACCTTTAACAGTTGCAACAGTTGTGCCTAATGACCTCACGCTTACAAATTAATTCATCGAACACAATAGGGCTGGTAAGTGGGTCACCAACCAGTTCTATGGCTCCTGCAGGTTTTATTGAGCCGTAGAACTGGTTGGTGACCTACTTAATAATTATTATTTTTATGTTAACTTCTAAGTGTCCAATTATTATATTCCGATAGTAAAATATCAAATTTTATCAACTGATGAAGAATTCAATTGCTTAAAGGCTTAGTGTAATGGTTGGGGTGAATAAAGAGAAATCTATGTCGGGTTTGGGGAATGGAGTTTTGCGGTAGTTCCAGTTGGCTTATTTATCCGGGTAAAAATTATTTGACGTAGGCGGCGATTGAACATAAAACCAAATGAGCATAAACAAACCGAGCATACTAGAGCGGAGGATTAAATTCAAATTTATTCAAATTTATTAAAAAAAAACGGTTACAATTGTAGGCACGAAGGCCTTTTTTTTTCACATTGGCCGTTTAAACAAATAAAACAACAATTCAATAACACATAGCAGTAACATAGCACTAAAAATGTGGAATAAAGAAATAATGTTACATAGTTATAATACAAAATGAGATTTAAAAAATAATATAATAGATGAATGAGAAATGTTTCAATGAGTCAGATAGAGAGGTCATTAAATAATTGTTGTTTTAGTTTAGATTTGAATATATTTTCAGATCTAGATAGCTTTATTTTATTAGGAAGATTGTTCCTCAAAATAGAACCAGAGTAGATGAATTTAGTTCTTCATAAAGGACACATTGATTAATTATTTAAGAAGTTAATTTAAATGTTTATTATATTATTTTCTGACCTTTTTTTTCATATACGAAAATATTGGTTCATTAATAACGCTCTTGTTATACATTCCTAACATTAATAAACTTCTCAAAATATAGTTTTAAATTAACGATAAATTAAAACAGTTTTAACATAAATTGGTAATCCTTCACTAAAATTATAATTTCATCTGAAAAATCAATAAAAAAAATTACTTCACTTTAGTTTATTTGTTCAGACCTATATTTCACCTAATATCAAGACACAAACATTATTGAAACTTATATGGGAGGTAACCAAGTTTAGATGTTTTTTAAATGGAAAACATTCATTTAGTTATTTCCCTTTGTACGTATTTCTTTCCTAAACTCTCGAATCGTTTCAGATGTCTACACATATTGTGGATGCGGTGTTCCATTAGGCGCCCTAATTTCCACTTTGGCTGCCTAAAAATATTTGATCCACTGATGGAACTCCCTTCACAGGTGTTCAGGGGTACTACATGAATCAGTTATAACCTGACTATAAACGTCATCCGGCGCCCCGGCAGTCGAATACCCCAGAACACCCGCGGCTCTCCCATCAGGGTTTTAAAGAGCACGCAACATTAGAGATACAAGATGTTACCAAAAATGATGATTCGGCTAAATTAAGGGTGTCACCTTCCTCTCTTTCGAGAATGTAGCCAGTGTCTAGCAAGAGTAAAAGGTGATGAACTCACACTTGGGCGGTCGACGAGTGGTTTTCACTGCACCGTTGCTGGGTGTGATCAACGAACACTCATGGTTTTCTAACATCACACCCTGGGGCGTCTGAATAAGGGCGTAGCGAGGGGGGGGGCGGGGGGTGCGGACCGCACTGGGTGACACCATTTAGGGGGGTGACACCAAGGCAAAAAATAGCAAAATATATAGAGAAAAACTTGACGGGGGTGGGGTGCAAAATCGAAAGTTTGAGGGGGGGGTGCAAATCGAAAACTTGAAAGTTTGTCCCCGGGAAGGGTCGCAACGCCTCAGGGGGGGGTGACACCATTAAGTGCCGCACCGGGTGACACCCGACCTCGCTACGCCACTGCGTCTGGGTAGCAATATGGTTACGTTTTAGTATTAATTAAGTGTAATGTATTAGAGGTTAGCACCCCTTAGGTGCAAATGATTAAGAGTTATTTTATTAGGCTTAGTTAAGGCAGTTGATCGGACGTTATGTGGTTATGTTTTAGTCATAGTTAAGTGCAACTGATCAGAAAAATAAATGTAGTGCCGACATTGTTTACATTTGAGTACCACGTATGTCAATCAAACAAAAAGCGTACATTTAGTATTGAAGAATACTATCACACTGATATCCCGTGTTAATATTTTAACGCCAGTCGAGCCCTCAAAATCTTTCGAACCCTGAAGAATTTTACATTTTCATGTAGTACGTCGATGTCTTTTTTTTTCTTCTCTGAAACAACATTCATCCAATGAAACAATCGTCCAATCACATGCTTCTGCGTTCGTGTACGTTCGAGATACATTGTGGCTTATGAATTTGAAGTGATACTCTTTTATTAAAGATAATGTTTTATTATATGCATAAACGCCACAAAGCAAATGAGTTTAGTCATAATCAGCCGACATAACCTACATTCAATAAAGTGCATAACATGCAAATCGAATGCGTAGAATATATTAAAGTGCAACAATGTAATGAATAGTCCTGTTTTGTTTCGCTTTCGTTAAGTTGTGTTCATTTTTTCAGCTTACTTTTTCTGTTATGATTTATTCATTTTTGTTTTTGTTCGGTTTTGCTCAAACATATTGTTGTTTGAAGATTGTACACATAAGAAAAGATTGGGTATTCTGATTACATATGATAAGAATAGGTAAACCGTGCACTTTAAGGACAACAATTAATTAAAATAAGAACTTCAAGCCGGAGACAGTTTTATTTTTAAGCATTCTGTATTGTATTATAGACACAAGAAGCATAGTTTTAATGTGTCGTTTTTTTTAAAAAAAGCAAACTAATTAAGACAAAACGGTAATATTAAATATCACAGGAGTTCAAGTAGTACCACTAAAGAACCAAAAAAAAAATACCAAAGTGTATAAAAAAATTACATGCTATTTTACATCAAACACACTAAAATACAATTGCTATCTATTTTAAGAAAGTGTAATCGTGTTTCTTTGAATATTAATTATTTTATTGGAATCATCGTGATAAACATCTGGTCAATAGGTCTGTCCAACAACCATGCTCTGCACGGAGGGCATGATGCACTTATGCGGGCACTACTACCTCAACCACATACCTGCAAGTAAAAAAAAATATATATAAACGTCAAATAAAGTATACAATGTATTACTCATCAAGCATAAATTAGCAATTTATGACTCAGCAAGAAAATACGTATCAAATGTTTTAGAAAAATGATACATATATTTTAAAGTATAATTATTGTTTTTTTTTTGCTTTACAATAAAAATAAAAGTATCCTTAAAGTTCTTTCTGCATATAAACCAGGACACATAAATGGTGTATAATTGTCAAATGTTTAGGTTTTTTTTTTTTTACATAGACTAGTATTATTTTTCTAGTACTTTTAGAGTTTAGTACAAAATTATATTAGTTCATGGTTTTGGGACAAAGGTTGGTGTTAATGCTATTTGTAATTTAGATAAGTGCCCAAATTTAGTTAAGTGCCCACATTTAGATAAGTGCCCAAATGTAGATAAGTGCCCAAATTAGACTGCAGTTTGCGTATTGTCCAGTATTAGGGTTGTGGTATTAGCATATGGCTGATTTTAGTGCAATCAACGGTACCAGAGTTTCTTCCAGACATCTCTTCGGGGGGCTCTGCCCCACCCCTCCGAAGAAAGTTTACGCCCACCCCCCTCCAGGACATGGAATTTATATTGAAAACATATACTTTTACCAGTGTCTCTCCCCCCCCCCCCCCCCCCACGGATAATGCCCCCCCCCCCCCCTCTATTCCCTGGTGGAAAAAGTCTGGAATAACCACTGAATAATGGAAACAGATGGGATAGGGTCTTCTATAAGTGATGCCGAAAACTGAGAAAGAAAGGGGGGAGGTGATCTGACACGTTTTATTTTTACATGTTAAGTAGGCGAGTAGAAAGAGCAATAATTAAGTGTAAAGTATTTTATATTTTGTATTTTATTTTAAAAGAATAATATGTTTAAATGCACCATAATTTACCCTAGAATTATGGTTGTTTTTGAAAGGGGCGAAAATGTGTGCCGTTCTTTTTGAATAGCTTTCTGTGACAAAGTGAGTCGAAAGCATGAGCATGAATTAAAAACTGGCTTAATATATGTGATAATTTTAAGGTTTAAATTTAGGGTTGAAGGTAAGGAATGTGAACTAAGTTTAGATTAGACATATTAGCAAAGTTTTAAAATGTCAATCTCTCTGAATGAATGTAGGCTTTTTTTCAGACATTTTTGTCCGGTGAGTGCCTTTGATACTACTAGATGAAAAGGGTGGTCTTATAATTTCCGATGTGGTCGGAAAATGGTTAAAGAATATATATTCCAAATAATGTTTTTCCAATTTTATATCTGGGGCGGGGGAGGGGGCATCGGACTTGCCCTGTGGGAGAGGGGTTGCATTGCCCTAGGAAATAATGCCTCGCTGGAATCAACACAGGTGAAAAAAAAAAACTGAAATCTCCGCCCACCTGACAAATTCCGACTCCGTGTCCACGCCGTCCTTGTTGTAGTCGAGGACGGCGAAGGACTTGTCCATCTCGGACTGGTCAAACTTGCCGTCGTGGTTCGTGTCGCCGATGGGGAACCAGGCCTCCACGTACTGGACCAGGTCCGGGGACAGCGAGCCGATGAAGTTCTTCTGTTCCTGCAGGGAGAGCCCGAGGTCGTGGTTCTCGTCGAAGTTCTAGGGAAGGGGGTCAGAGGTTAGGTGAAAGGTCATAGTTATCTGGTAATGGTTGTGGTTATTGGATAGAGGTTATGTTTTTACGTTAGGGGTTATGGCTGTAGGTTGGAGGATACGTATTTAGGTTAAAGGTTAAGGCTATAGGTTAGAGGATACGTATTTAGGTTATAGGTTAAGGCTATAGGTTAGAAGCTACGTGTTTAGGTTAAAGGTTATGGCTATAGGTTAGAGGCTAGGTATTTAGGCTAGAAGTTATGGCTATAGGTTAGGCGTTATGGTTTTTTTTATTAAAGGTTGCAGCTTTAGGTTAGCGGTTATGGTTATAGGGTAGAGGCTACGGTTATACATATAGGGTAGGGGATATGACTAGATGTTACACGTTATGACTTTAGGATAGAGGCTATGGAGCAGGTTAAAGGTTTTGGAGTAGGTTAAATGTTAAGGAGTTGGTTAGGGGTTAGAGGTTAGAGGTTATGGAGTAGGTTAGAGGTTATGGAGTAGGTTAGTAGTTATGGAGTAGGTTAGAGGTTATGGAGTAGGTTAGAGGTTATGGAGTAGGTTAGTAGTTATGGAGTAGGTTAGAGGTTATGGAGTAGGTTAGAGGTTATGGAGTAGGTTAGAGGTTATGGAGTAGGTTAGAGGTTATGGAGTAGGTTAGAGGTTATGGAGTAGGTTAGAGGTTATGGCTTTGGTTATGTTTATAAAGGAATAGGTTATGGTTAGAGGTTAGAAGCTTTCGCCTTAGGTTATGAAGTAGGTTAAAGGTTATAAATTTGGGTTAGGGGTTATGGTTATATAGTAGATGCTATGGCTTTAGTTAGTAGTTATGGTTTTAGGTTAAAGATTATGTTTATAGGGTAGAGGTTATGGTTAGATGTTTAGGTTATAGCTTTAAGTTAGAGGTAATGTTTTAGGATAGAGGTTTTGGCTTTGGGTTAGAAGTTTTGGTTATAGAGTAGAGGTTAGAGTTTTAGGTTAGAGTTTTTGGCTTTGGGTTAGAGGTAAAAGTTTTAGGTTTCAAGTTAGAGGTAATGTTTTAGGTTAGAGGATTTGGCTTTGGGTTAGAGGTAAAAGTTTTAGGTTTCAAGTTAGAGGTAATGTTTTAGGTTAGAGGTTTTGGCTTTGGGTTAGAGGTAAAAGTTTTAGGTTTCAAGTTAGAGGTAATGTTTTAGGTTAGAGGTTTTGGCTTTGGGTTAGAGGTAAAAGTTTTAGGTTTTAGGTTAAATGTTATAACGCTTGAGTGCATTAGTACGTAAAAGCATGTCATGACAATGTTTGATGCACTTTTTATACCCATTCCTGCGTACATTCAGCCGTACAATTATAAACCTTGCACATCATAACGCGAACATCAACTCAATTAAGTCGGCTACAAGTCCAACAATGAGTACACGATCAAATATACACAGACGTCACACATTTTTCACTGTAGTATTTTTACAGTAGGCTATACATGATTTACATCATGCCTATGTACGTTCTCATTCACATAATTCACGTCAACACGGATTTAGTTTTGTGCAGGTTGTGTTGTGTTTTAGTAGAAGTTAGTGTAGTTTGTTAGAGGTATTGTTATATTCTTATTTGTGTGCAATTAAACAATGATTGTTTTATAATTCTAAGTTTTGTGCTATTGATTAGAAGTTATGTTTGTTAGAGGTTTTGTAATATTCTTAATTTTGTGCAATTAAACAATGGTTGTTTTATAATTCTAAGTTTTTTGCTAATGATTAGAAGTTATGTTTTATTGATAATCTTATGCGATTCAATAGAGGTAGTGTTTTAGTCACAGTGTTGCGAATTGCTTTGAATAGTGACTTTGTTTTAGGCGTATCTTTTCAAAACTAGGCATGCTGCCCAGCTTCGCTTAGGCTTTCGAAAACATTGAGAATTTGAATGCTTAATTAATTCGCCCGAAGGTCGGTCTACGACCTCAAGAGTTATGAAGAGGTTCCTCCGTGGACATTTTTTTTCGATTTATAGCTCATATAAGGTACCGGTCAGTCGAGGTCAGTTTTGACCCCCACATCGTAGACTTTTCGGCCAACCGGCCCCCGTGTTCTGTCGCACCAAGGCAAGATCATGCCAAATTTGAAGCGCCTGCGGCGCCGGGAAGTGCCCTATCGGACACCCGACAATCTAGAATCTAGATCTAGATCTAGATTCCTAAAAGAATTTTTTTTTAAGTTTAGCCCGAGCATAATAAAAAAGAATACATTAACCAAGTTGACTTGCTGTGTCTCGAACCCGCACCACCTGCGTGGTTTAATGTACACTAACATCTCCGCTATTTAGGCACCTTATAAAATACGGAGAATGAAACACGTATTTTAAAATCTTAACTTACACGAATATGCCTATTCTTTCAAATTATTTTTTTATCCCAAATTAGCCAGTTCATAACAAAGATTTTGTATAAAATAAATAAGTCTTGAAATAGTTTAGTCCTAATATAGAAATTTATTTTTGGAATAGATTTTAGAGAAGTTAGAGTCTAAATCTAGATCTTAGCGTCTACGTCTAGATTATAGATCTAGTTATTGCGTAGATTTAGATTTAGTCTAGATCTAGAATCTCTAGATCTAGAATCCAAATAAATAAAATAAATTTTATGAGTTTAGGCCGGAAAAACTGTATTGTATACATTTCATAGTGTACGTAGATCTAAATCAAATTTGAATGAAATAGTTCATTTCTTTTTATTCAAAACACAGCAGATGACGTCATTAGTTAATGTATAAGCAATAGCGACGTCACAGTTTTATGCGTTCTTTTTCACATGTATTAATGCTTTTCCGGTTGCTTAAATAATACTGTTTCTCTACATTCGAATACGCCTTTAATTTTTATTTTTCTTCTTTAAGTAAAATTGTGGTTATACATTTAAAACATCTAACATATTATTTTCAACAAAAGTCCGTAAAAAGTTCTCGATATATCGCTGCCGATTCTGACGTGATGTCCGGCGAAAAATTTTTGCGGACAGAGAAAGAGAGAGAGAGAGAGAAGAGCGCACATGGCCTTTTATAAATTAGGACTAGATAAATGGCCCGTTGAGGAAGGGTACAACGGGCGCTAGGCTGATAGTGCTGTCTCTTTTCTCTAAACTAAAACCAACCCACCCCCCACACACCACCCCCACCCCACCCCCCACCCCCACACACCACCCCCCACCACACACCACCCCCACCCCAACCCCTCACCCCCACACACCACCCCCTCCACACACCGCCCCCCCCCCACCCCCCACCCCCCCCCCCCCCCCAAAAAAAACATGTCTACCGTCCCATTCAACGAAATATAATTATATACTTTTTCCAGTGTCCGCCCCCTCCCAGAATATTCTACCCCCGCCCCCGAAAATTTCAAGTACCCCCACCCCTCTCCGGGGAGGAAAAAGTCTGAAAGAAACACTGAAACCAACCCACCCCCCCACACACCACCCCCCACCCCCCCACACACCACCCCCCCCCACCCCTCCACCCCTCCCCCCCCCCAACCCCCCCAAAAAAAAAAACATGTCTACCTTCCCATTGCAAGAAAACCACTTTTTAGATTAGACACATTAATTAGGCTGTAATTTTATTATAGAGTATCGATGAGGAAATTTCTTTTGAGTTGGGGAGGGGGGGGGGGGGGGCTCAGACGTTCTTACGCGGGGGGTGGGGCTTCGCCCCTACCCGAAGAATTGTATGCAAGAAACTCTTCACGCAAACCATTTAGATTAGACAACATTTCCTTTTTTTCAATGTTTACGCGATAATCAATGACGTCATTTTACTGTGTGCACTCTCTGGTTTGAGATTATGTTCTACTCTACGCTAAATGTGTCGACGTCATATTTCGTTTTTCGAATTACTGTGCATGTTTTTATTTTGCTTGTGTTTTCTCTAGAGCGTTCTTGTCAGACAGAGCGTTCTTGACAGACAGCGAAACTATTATTATAGACTAGATAAATGGCCCGTTGAGGAAGGGTACAACGGGCGCTAGGCTGATAGTGCTGTCTCTTTTCTCTTAACTAAAACCATCCCACCCCCCCCCCACACACCCCCACCCCCCCACCCCACACACACCACCCCCCACCCCCCACCCCCCACCCCCACACACACCTCCACCCCCCACACACCACCCACCCCCACCACCACCACCCCACCCCCCACACACCTCCCCCCACCCATTCCCACCCACCCACCCCCACCCCCCAAAAAAACATGTCTACCGTCCCATTCAACGAAATATAATTATATACTTTTTCCAGTGTCCGCCCCCTTCCCGAAAATTCTACCCCCGCCCCCGAAAACCTCAAGTACCCCCTGCCCCTCTCCGGGGAGGAAAAAGTCTGAAAGAAACACTGGTGTCGCGCTTAGCCACTACGCGAAGAATTGCATTAAAGAAATTGCGAGAAAACCACTTTTTAGATTAGACACATTAATTAGGTGGTAATTTTATTATAGAGTATCGATGAGGAAACCACCCCACCCCACCCCCCCCACCCCCACACACACACCTCCACACACCACCCACCCCCACACACACCACCCCCACCCCCACCCCCCACACACCACCCGCCACCCCCCCCCCACACCACCCCCCACCCCCCCCCACACACCACCCCCCACCCCCCCCCCACCACCCCCCCCCCCCCGCCACCCCCCACCTCCCACCCCCCACCCCCCACTCCCAAAAAAATCATGTCTACCGTCCCATTCAACGAAATATAATTATATACTTTTTCCAGTGTCCGCCCCCTCCCAGAAAATTCTACCCCCGCCCCCGAAAATTTCAAGTACCCCCCACCCCTCTCCGGGGAGGAAAAAGTCTGAAAGAAACACTGAAACCAACCCACCCCCCACACACCACCCCCCACCACCCCCCCACACACCACCCCCACCCCCCCCCCACACACACCACCCCCACCCCCCCACACACACCACCACCCCCCCCCCCCACCCCTCCACCACCCCCACCCCCAAAAAAAACATGTCTACCGTCCCATTCAACGAAATATAATTATATACTTTTTCCAGTGTCCGCCCCCTCCCAGAAAATTATACCCCCGCCCCCGAAAATTTCAAGTACCCCCACCCCTCTCCGGGGAGGAAAAAGTCTGAAAGAAACACTGAAACCAACCCACCCCCCCACACACCACCCCCCCCACCCCCACACACCACCCCCCCCCCCACACACACACACACCCCCCCCCCCCACCCCTCCACCCCCCCCACACCCCCCCCCCCCCCCCCACCCCTCCACCCCCCCCCCCCCCCCCCCCCCAAAAAAAAACATGTCTACCGTCCCATTGCAAGAAAACCACTTTTTAGATTAGACACATTAATTAGGCGGTAATTTTATTATAGAGTATCGATGAAGAAATTTCTTTTGAGTTGGGGAGGGGGGGGGGCTCAGACGTTCTTACGCGGGGGGTGGGGCTTCGCCCCTACCCGAAGAATTGTATGCAAGAAACTCTTCACGCAAACCATTTAGATTAGACAACATTTCCTTTTTTTCAATGTTTACGCGATAATCAATGACGTCATATTACTGTGTGCACTCTCTGGTTTGAGATTATGTTCTACTCTACGCTAAATGTGTCGACGTCATATTTCGTTTTTCGAATTACTGTGCATGTTTTTATTTTGCTTGTGTTTTCTCTAGAGCGTTCTTGTCAGACAGAGCGTTCTTGACAGACAGCGAAACTATTATTATAGATTGAATAGTGGTTATGGTTTAATATTTTATGTACTAAAAAAAGGTATTTGTTAGTGATGTTATAATGTGTAAATAAAAAATGATTGTCGAATTGACTGTTTGATTTCAACTAAAATATATTGTGTGTTTTACGATCGTACATTTATAATCAGTAGTTTGGCGGACCCAGTGGTGAGGTTGAGAATTTTCTGGAATTTTATTATATAACACTAAGGGGGTGGCAACTTTCGATATAGACATGATTTTTAATCAATTTTTAATTACTTAAAATTTTTAAATAGAATCTCGATGAAAAAAAGAATTGCACACCACGTGAACAGCAAACATTGGTTGTATAATAGTGAGAAGTAATAGTACTTCATAAATTCATATGCGTTTTTTTTTTTTTTGAGAAGTCGGAAATAGCGTTGTACTACTTCCGGTAAACGGAAATTACTCAGAATTTCACAGAAGGCAGAGAATTAGATCTTTTATTTATATGTGAAATATCGTCTATCTGAAACAGTACTCAAGTTATATGATTTTGAAAAATCTTCCATTTCCGGTTACCGGAAATCGCTGAAAAATTGATACAGAACTACACATTTGATATAATACTTATATATGGAACTTCATAAAGCTAGCTGTAAAGGTACTCAAGTTATCGTGTTCACAGACACACACACACACACACACACAGAGAGATACGGACAATATTGCAAAATTACGTTTTCCGACTCGGGGAGGTGTAAAACGTCGAGATTTTATTAATTGCACGATTACAATACTTCCACTATACTTGCTCTCACTTTTTCCCGTATAAGAGAAAATAAAAAAAAGAAGTTCTCACCTTCACGTAATCGAAAAACTCTTTCCTCGTCAGCTCTCCGTCACCGTCTGCGTCCATTTTCTGGAACATGTGTTTCGCATTCTCTACCACCCCGGCGTAGGTCAGGGTCGGGAGGATGAGTACAAGGGCATAAATAGAAGACATGTTGCTGTAAAGATAAAAATAAACGTCAGCAAGCTTGGTACAGTTTTTTCCGGGCAGATGAGGCTCGATAGCTGGGAACAGCTATCTATCCAACGTATAAAAAAACTGCTGCCTTGTTATTTGTTATTGGTTGGACAAAGGCCATGGAAACTAATCAAAAAAGTAAAGCAGGCTGAAATCGGAGTCAATGGCCTCAGTGGCGCATAACAAGTTGCCACGGAATACTTCATTAAGTTGGACGGAATCCCTTCTTACTCTATGCCTTCTTCTTCGTTCTTAATTCAAGTATGAACTCTATTTCATGTGCCCTACGGATCTTTAGGTCTAAAAACGGATTTTGATCTACTTTTTAAAATCAGAATTATACAAAGAAATACCGATTCACTAAGTAGAAAGGTGGTACTAGTAAACTCACAGTAAACTATGCCTTTTTCTCCGTTCTTAATTCTAATTAACTTCTAGTTGTTTAAAACGTAACATTTTCAATTTACATTCATGTGTTTATTTTATAGAATATAAACTAGTAGTCCAAAACTTTATCATATTTTTTTCTGAATTTTCATCTTTACCTTACAAATTTATTATAAATCTTATTAACACATTATCACACGGACAGAATATCTTACAAAGTATATGCTCTAGACTGAAATCCCGTTTGGGACTTTGGTGTAAAGATGTGAGTAAAAACTGCAAACGAAATGACTAGCCTTGCAGTCTTAAAGTGCTCTAACTTCGTATTAACCTCCCAACAGTGTTTTATAACTCTGAATCATCCCCTTATTTATACACCAGATACATGCCACAGGGATCAACATCTCATGGATTTAGATTAACATAGCAGCTAATTATTGGCGGTTCTCAAAACTGCTACGCCTATACTCTTATGTGAGCAGTAAATCTAGCATGGGTGTGTTTGGAATATCGTGATCACTCAGTCCTGTTTACAAGCTCAAGTTTAACTTGATTTTTCTGTTGAGCTGCTTAACACAATCACACACACACAAACACACACACACACACACACACACACACACACACACACACATATATATATATATATATATATATATATATATATATATATTGTATATATATACAATCTTTAATTGTTTGTAGTCTATTTCTATTAAAGGGTGTTCCTACTGGCTCCAATTTTTTTTTACTTAACATCGAGACAATGCTTGAAAAGTCTTTAAATAATATTAGATTTTTTATATTTAAATATACTTGTTTTAATTTAATTTTTTCTATTTTTAGTGAGAAAAAAATATGGTTATTATAAGCGTTTGGATTTATTTTTTTATTTTACAATATTTATTATTAACTTAACTCGTTGTCATGGTTTTTGACCGTTATGGGCTGAAACTTACGAACGAAACCTCTTTAATTTTTTACAGAACAGATTCTTAAAAATTTAAGATGTAGATAAAAATCAAATTATAATGCTTTGACAGTAAAATATATTGAATAAATTATTATTTTTTAAAATCAATTAAAATTTCCTGTTTAAAAAACTAAGTTTTGAAGATTTTATAAACACATTTTTTAACTTAAAAAGAAATTAAAATTAAATCATTATAAGCTTTTAAAGCACAAAAAAAAAGAAGATGAAAAATACGATTTTCTTCAACTATTAAATGTTGTTATTTTTACTTATAAATTAAATTATGTTTTTACAAGCTTTTATTTAACTCACTTCCTCTGTCGTAAGTCGTCAGTCGACAGTCTGTCGTCAGTCTAGACGGAAACGCAGGAGTGAAAATTCGGACAGTTCTACTTGACCGATACGATTCACAGTTGGCACGTGGGTCAAGACATGAAGACAATGCAATCTGAAACTAAATTTGACTTAATTGGATGCCTAATTGATTTTTTATGAATTAATTAAAATTTGGACCGAATTAGTAGGCATGTCTAGCCAACCACACCACACGCGTCATCAATAGCTGCGCCATCACGACCACGTAATGGCTGCGTTCAAAAACCATTGCGCGCCTACTGAACGTGATATTCAGTAGGCGCGCAATGGTTTTTAGTCATGTAACTCTATTGTAGATAAAACATGTAAAGTACTGAAAAAAAAATTCATAAAAAACGTTTTAATAACAAGCTTTTATGTAATGATGCACTAAAAAGTAGAAAATAAATTATAGACTACTATTTAAATAACTATAAAGAAAAGCGTGGGTGTCTTCCTTAACATTAGTAAAGGTATCCAATAGATACTAAAGTGACCCACGCTTTTCTTTATAGTTATTTAAATAGTAGTCTATAATTTATTTTCTACTTTTTAGTGCATCATTACATAAAAGCTTGTTATTAAAACGTTTTTTATGAATTTTTTTTCTACGTAACATTTCATTATTATAAACAAATTACAATTTTAGTTTTTAATAATAAAGTTTAATTGGTATTCAGATATTAAAAAATAAATTATATTTTAGCTACGTTTATAAACCGGATGGTTTTAAAATTAGAATAGATTTTTAATAACTATTTCATTATTTTCAAATGTAAAATTTATTTCAAACGCAAAATAATCAGTTTTTATTTCTTTATTTTTGTAACCGCGGTACATTCTCGAAAAGACCCACCCCTCTTGACAAACTCTTTTTTTGTTTATTGGTTGTTTTTTTTTTTTTTTTTTACTTTGAAAAACAACCACGAAAAAAAAAACGGTTTTGAGCCATATTTCACGTAGAGACTACAAATTGTGTGCCCCGCTGGACCAACCCCCCCCCCCCACCCTCCACCCCACCCCACTCTCCCATTTGATTAGTGAACGTGTTGGCTGTCAGCTCTTGGAAGGTCTTGATGCCATAGAACGGACGTGTAATTTGTAAGCACATGACAAGCCGAGTGAGTACATCAATGCGCTGAAGGAACTTTAAACTTGACACGATCATCCTATTCTTGTCACCATTCTGAAAAAAAACTCACATTCAAAAACTCTTAGAATCATCCAAATGATCACTTTGTGAATTCATCGCTTTGTAAATTCATCACTTTTTGAATTGATAATTTTCAATTGCTTATCACGGTGAAGGTGAAAAGAATTTTAGCGACCTATTTTTGTGATGGGGAGCATTAAATAGGCTTTTCAATTATTTTTTTATTGTAGTTAGCAATGGCCTATATGACAATAAAATGGAGGTAACATTCGCGCCAAAGGGATAATAACTTTGATGTCATAGTTGTATAATTCGTGGAGTGCTCAATTTGTTTTACTATCGTTGCATTTCTGTCTTAGTTGTTGGATAATATTTGTCCAGAGGTTATAACAGGATGAAGGACAGATAATAGCTTAAATGCTGTTTGTCCGAAGGCCAATTTTCCTAGTTGACATTATCTTTAATGGGACAAATGCTTGGACAGACGTTTTCCGAAATTAGAAAATTTCCACACAAAAAATAATATACCACGACGTTAATATTCGTGGTAAAGTGTTCGACTACTAAGCCCAAAGTTTCGAGTTCAGATCGCTGGCTCAAGTCCATAGGTCGTCCCTGAGTCCACCCAGCTCTTATGGGTACCTGTCTAACGTTAGGGAAAGTAAAAGCGACTGAGCATATTTCTGACCATGCCGAGGTCAACGAATCAGGTAAACTCTACTTTAACTGCCCTATAGACCATTTGGTTTGACATGTATTGAAAAATGTAATTACTTTTTAAAAAACTTACAAATGGGGTATTTTACTTTAATACAAATGTTACAAAAATACAATTAATTTAATAAACTTACATATGGATTCTCCACACACACCCCTCCCCTCCCCACTTTAAAACGTCAGTCGCTTTAACATCTGGATTTAATGTCACTTTTTCGTGACTACCCTACTTCCCCCCCCCCCCCCTCCACCTTCAACCCACACACCCCCACCTCGTCCTCTTAACTAAGTATCTGTATAATTTTCCCAACCTGTGTAAAATTAGTAATCACATGTCAGAACTCCCGCTTAGCAATGCATACGTTTTCATTTCTCCAAACGGGCTGGTTGAAGATCTTTTTGTCAGGTGACAGCTTTGTGTAAAAATAGTAATCACGTGTCAGAACTCTCCGCCTGCTCACTGCATAATTTCTCCAACATAAACAGGACAAGCGGCTCAGCGCTTTTTGAAACCACAGCATCAGCTGTCTCTTCAAAACAGCAACGTCATCGGTCGTAATCCCGTCGTGTTAACTGTCCTTTTGAGACGGATTAGTGTCACTCGTTAATCTCATCGCTATAGTACAGTACATTTGTAGTAAGCAGACATGGCGTTTTTGTGGGTGACTAAGTTAGAAGGGTTTAGTTACATGCAAATTTGAAAGGGGTCGTCCAGAAACTATGTTATACTTGTAAGGGGTCATTGGGGGTATTGAATTTTGTAATGATGTTGGTCAGTAGGTGTGGGGGTTCTGACATTTTATATGTGGGTCAATAGGGGTTCGGACTTTTGTAATGATGTGAGTCTATGGTGGTTCGGACTTTTGTAATGATGTGAGTCTATGGTGGTTCGGACTTTTGTAATGATGTGAGTCTATGGTGGTTCGGACTTTTGTAATGATGTGAGTCTATGGTGGTTTGGACTTTTGTAATGATGTGAGTCTATGGTGGTTCGGACTTTTGTAATGATGTGAGTCTATGGTGGTTTGGACTTTTGTAATGTTGTGAGTCTATGGTGGTTCGGACTTTTGTAATGATGTGAGTCTATGGTGGTTTGGACTTTTGTAATGATGTGAGTCTATAGTGGTTCGGACTTTTGTAATGATGTGAGTCTATAGTGGTTCCGACTTTTGTAATGATGTGAGTCTATGAGGGTGTGGGTTCAAACTTTTGTAATGATGTTTGTAAATGGGTGTGGGGGTTCTGACTTCATTAATGATGTGCTACAGTAATTTTAATTTAAAAAGTGGTAATGGCTAATGTACAAAATTGAATGATAGCAGATAGTTTATGTTCACAATCCTGCACCTAGATTTTCCCATTACCACCAGACCACACCCTCTTTAGGATGCTGTCATTAAACCAAATTGTCATCAAAACAAATGTCATTTAACTACGGAACATGATATGGGACGACGTTGTCGGACTGTAGAATGCTAACGTGAACGAATCCGATTGACGTCACAGAGACCACCCAGCTCTGATAGGTACTGACCCATACCATTACAATGGACCGCTGGCTGGATCGGAAAAGGATACTTTCTTACTTCACATATTACAAGTATTTATGGATTACAATGATATAGTTCCATGAAAATGGACGATCAAAACTCTCTATTTGGGGTGTTTCTAATTCAACAATTCTTCTCTTGTGTATTGTTTGTGCCGGCTAGACAGACCAAGCGCCCGAGCAGTGTTTCTTCCAGACTTTTTTCTATATAAATTCCATTTCGTTCGGGGGGGTGGGGGGTAGACTTTTTTGAGATGCTGGAAGAAACTCTACGCCCGAGAGCGGTCAGCAGGCCACAATGCCAGTGGTATATCATTCACAGAACTAAATGTGACACTAGGTATTTATCTGAGTGAGCTCTACTTTAACTTGAGGGTCGATGTACTAGCGTTTGGGGAGAGTTAAGGCTGGTGTGCATGTTCTATGTAATGCAGCATTTATTTTGTTGAGGGTGGGGGGAGGGGTTCGTCTATAAACGACGCCACACTTATCTGACAACACGCTTTACTATTTCAACTCAAGCTTGGCCGTTATTTTAACACTTTTTGTGTTAATAGCAAAAAAAAAAGTGATCATTATACACAATGTTAATCGAGCTCAGTAATTGTTCTTTCAAAAGGGGTGGTTATTGTTTTTTTTTTTTAATTTGTTTTAAAATAATATTTTGAGAAAGGTTAGTTAATAGGCTGAAGGGCAACGTTGTTTTACAAGTTCTCTCTTACTTATTCCCCCCCCCCAAATCCCCGTAGACTGCACGGGGTTGGGGGGGGTAGAAGTCTGATACCTTTTCAAATACTTAAATAGTATTGTGTTTGTTGAATGCAATCTTAACCAAAATGGAAAATTGGTTTAAAATGTATAGGCCTACACACAAGATGTTATAGAATGTAGTATTTTTATTTCTTATGTACATCAACAGTAATCAAATTTTATTCCATTGAACAGATTGAACTAGAACTCACAGATGTTAATTTGTGTGTTGGATTTTAGAATCGATGAATGTAATGGAGTTTAGCTTTTTGTGTCTATATTTTATAATTGTGCCAATGTCTGCTAATTTTACCGTTTAAAACATGAAACACTTGTGTCTGTGATTATACTGAATGGGATGTCAATATTGTAGGACATTATTTTTATTCATCTTGTTGTTGATATATGCAAATTTTACAGTTCGATACGAAATACTCATGTAAGAGATTATATTGAATTTGAATGGGATGTCAACATTGTTATACATATTTTTATTCATCTAGGTGTTTTTTATTCATGCAAATTTTACATTTTAAAACATGAAAAATTCGTGTCAGTCATTATATTAATTGGGATGTCAACATTGTAGGACATTAGTTTTATTCATCGTGTTGTTGATACATGCAAATTTTACAGTTTAAAACATGAAAATTTGTGTCAGTCATTATATTAAATGGGATGTCAACATTGTAGGACATTAGTTTTATTCATCGTGTTGCTGATACAGGGAAATTTTACAGTTTAAAACATGAAAAATTTGTGTCAGTCATTATATTAAATGGGATGTCAACATTGTAGGACATTAGTTTTATTCATCGTGTTGTTGATACATGCAAATTTTACAGTTTAAAACATGAAAAATGTGTATGAGTGATTACATCGCCTGGGCTGTTGGGATTATTGTACTTCAACACTAGAGTGTCACCAGCTTTCATGTGGACTACAGCAGACGTTGTCTCCAGTGAATCGGCTACTGACGTCACCATGTAACCGGCCTCGTTTTCAGTAGCACCGGATGTATGGATCAGCTCCATGCGGATCTCGTCTGCTTCTTCCTGTTGAGTGCTAAAAATAGCAACATAGAGTCCACCTGCAGGGGCTGTGAACTCTCCAGTTGTCGAATTAAAATGGCCGCCAGCATTGCATCTGACGTCATCATATTTCTGCACGATACATCCTTTGAGATTCGTGTATAGTGTTGCCACATTTCTTGACGCAGAGAATCCAACAAATGAGCTTGAAGAACCTGGAAAATATTTGGTTGATGGAAATTACATACGTCTGAAAAATATCATAAAAAACTCCCCTCCTTCCCCCCCCCCCCCCACCCCGCCCCTCTTGCTTCACACTGCTTACATTTTAATTCCACATAAATCTTGATTAAAAATGGGATATAAATGATAAAATCAGCTTACAATTTTACCTGCCCTAAGCAATTGTACTCTTATTATATAGAGGAAAAGTGAGGCAAGTGTGGGGGGGGGGGGGGGGGGGGGGCTTTTCTTCATTTTTTCAGGCGTAAGTAAGAAGTGTATATTTTTCCTATTCTTTTAGTTATTAATATGTAATTCTACATACATCTTGATTAAAAAACGTGATATAATTGCTAAAGTCAACTTTTGCCGTTAATTTATTATATAGCTTCAAGAGGAAGGTGAAGGGGTGGGGCATTTTTTTTTCCATTTTTTAAGCGTGTGTAAGAAGTGTATATTATTTCCTATCCTTTTAGTTAATAATATGTCCTGTTAGAATAGTTGAGTGAATAAGTTCAACTTTGGTGTTTACTATTGTGCTTTCTTCTAATTTTAAAGACTGTTTCTAATAATTACGATACACGCGATTTTCAATTAAATGGCGCTCACATTACAAAAATAAAAACAAAAGTATATCTCTTTTAGTGTAAAAACAGTCTAATATATATATGAGTTTGTAAATAAATTTTAACGTACCATTTTCTTGAAACGTGGATGTTCGCTTAGCAATATCTTCTTTAATATTTTGAAGCTTTTGGGGGGAAAAAAATTAAGGTAATTTTTTAAATATGTCTAGGTAATTTTTTTTTAATAAATATGTTAAGCTGAAAGTATTTGGCTACTTGGCTTTAGTACTTTTTGTTTTTAAAAAAAATCACCTGGTTTATGTAATGTTCTCTCGACGCAAAGTTCTGTCTACAAATGTTGTTGAGTTTATCCAAAGGCAGTAGTTTTCGCTGTATCACCGAGCAAAGCATAACTTGCTGCATACAAAAATAAAAGCAAGAAAAAAAACACATACATTTTTATTTTTTTAAAAAAAACACGATTTTCAATATTACTTGTTTATATATCAAAATGTAAATTTTAAAAAGTTTAACGAATAATTGTAGCTGATGGTTGAAAATATTTACATTCAAATTTCAATGCGTATGTGGCATTAAAAAATATACGATTACATAAACAGTCGTAATTCAATTATGAGCACTGATGTAGTTTGTCACTTTAAGTCATTCTTAAAATTAATTAATTTACATAATCTTTTTTCCTATATAATAGCACAATTTGGTGGAACTACTGAAATATGATAACTAAAATTGTATTTTAGAAATGGTAAGTATAAAAAATGTAAAACAAAACGGTTAAAAACGGGAGATGTAAAAATTAAGCTGAATATACAGAAAAATGCGGTCCCACTTGCATTAAAGAACCAATTTTATTTGATTAGGTTTGGTAGGAATATAGTTCTTAGAAACACGACATGGAAAAATAGAATATTACTAAACTTACAACAATACACTTTATTTATAAAACTTATTGTGGGTAAGTATATTTAAAATTCTAATTATAAATTCATAACTGTAGCACAGAGGTGTAGCGACCCTTGCCGGCGCCCGCTGATAAATTTCGATTTTCAATTTTCACTCCCCTTCCCCCAAACTTTCAATTTGCATCTCCCAACTTTCAATTTGCACCCCCCCCCCTCCTTAAAACTATCAATTTGAACCCCCCCTAATTATTTTTATATTTATGATGCAAAACTGCAGCTAAAATGATATTTTAATTTGTTTTTCCAACCCATTTTGACGCCCCCTAGGGTCGGCGCCCGGGTATGTGCGTATGTACCCCCCCCCCCCCTCGCTACGCCTCTGCTGTAGCATTAAAGATTGTTTCACTTCATTGACGTGATTTACCTTTTCAGACAATTCTTGTATACACTCGTCTCTGCCTTTTAGGTTGTTAATCTCTGTATCTATTCTGCCGATATTGCTCTTACATTCATTACACTCTTGTATACAGCTTTCAAGTTTCCTGTCCGTAGTGTTCAACTTTTTCTGCATAGTTTCCATTGTACCACGAATCTCCTGCATTTCATTTTCCACCTCACTCATTTTCCGGTTAAAGTTTTTATTAAAAGTTTTTTGTTTCTTTGAAAGTTTGTCTATTTTTAGCTGTGACGCTTCTTGTTGTTTGGTCAAATTTTCAATTATGTTGGCGTCAACTGACTTTTGCTCTCTGTTGTGTTTTTGAAGTAACGACACCGATGTTTCCAAAGAGTCGAGTCGTGTTAGTATACGGGAAAAGTTGGTATCTACAAAAATAGAAGTAATATCATAAATTATGACAATAATAATAACAACAACAACAATAATTATTATTATTATCAGTAGTATCAGTAGTATTAGTAGCAGTAGCAATAGTAGTAGTAGTTGTAGTAGTAGTAGTAGCAGCAGTAGTAGTAGTAGTAATAGTAGTAGTAGTAGTAAAAGTGGTAGTTGCAGTAATAGTATTAGTAGTAATAGTAGTAGTAGTTGTAGTAGTAGTAGTAATAGTAGTAGTAGTAGTAGTAGTAGTAGTAGTAGTAGTAGAAGTAGTAGTAGTAGTAGTAGTAGTAGAAGTAGTAGAAGTAGTAGTAATTGTTGTAGTTGTTTTTGTGGTAGTACTAGTAGTTTTATTATATAAGCCATCACGTTACGATTAGTATATTTTCAAGTAAGCAATTTTTAAAGGAATTGTTAATTTATTTTTTACGAGCCGACCCGCTGCGTATCATACACGCCGCTATTTAGTTGTTTTTTTTTCTACTTTTCAGTAATTTATAATTTGTGAATTCGACAGTACCAATGCTGCCACTGAAAATATTTGCTTAAAAACACTAAACCCCCCTCCCCCCCCCCCCCCCCCCCCACGTGAAAGCAGCCTCCTCTTAGTTACCTCCTCTAAGTTTAAAATCGTTTCAAACTAAATTATCTGCCCCTAATAGCCGTCACCAATCCCGTCTCTATGATTGTAAAATGTAAACAGCGTGACCACGGCTCACCAGACAATGTGGGGGTGGGGTGGGGGTGGTAGTGATAGTGATAGAGAGAAAGAGAGGGGACTGCAAGGAGGCGCTTGCAGCTTGTGTTCTAACGGCTCCCAGAAGAGAATTATATATATAGATAGTACAAATCATATTTAAAACAGACATGTTTATTATCGAAGACTAGAATAACTTTTCAGGAGTTAGCCCTGTCTTGTATTAACACCTAAACGCAGTTTTGATAACTCGTATAAATTAAGAAAGAAATTATATGAATATCTTTAGTGATTACAAGTAAAATAAATTCTTTTACAATTAGATCTTTCTGAACCACTCAGAAACAGACGAACGTGTCTTGGTTTCTTTAAATTAACAAATTAACTGATCATTATCGATAACGACGTCATGCGTTGTTTTTTTAAACGACTCCCTTGATCACGGTATGTGAAGGGATGGTGTGATCAGCACTATGAATTTACTCTAGCGAACGTGAGTTAGGTATCCATAGGAGCTGGATGCACTCAGGGACGTCCAAAAGTCATAAGTCCGAACTGAGATCCGAACCCGAGACCTTCGGGCTAGCAATCGAGCGAGTTTCAACATTACTTTTTTTAAGTATTGTCGCACTGTATGAGCCCACGTCCTCCCCCGAGTCACATGTCGTCAAAGTCCCATCCAGTATTTCTTCCAGACTTTTTTCTCCGGGGGGCACTTGATATTTTCGGGGGGGGGGGGGGGGGACACTGGTAAAAGTATATGTTTTCTATATAAATTCCATTTCGTTCTGGGGGTGGGGGGCGGTAGACTTTCTTCGGGGGGTAGGACTCCCCCGAAGAGATGCCTGGAAGAAACTCTTGTCCCAACTAGGATCGCAACTTAGTTAACAGACGACTCCTAAATCTTGCAAGTGAAGAGTGCAACTTTTGTTAACAGACGACCCCTAAATCTTGCGAAATGTAGGATCGCGACTTTTGATAATAGACAACCCCTAAATATTGCGCAGTCGAGGATCCCTACTTTGTTAATAGACGACATTTAAATTTTGCGAAATGTAGTATCAAGACTTAGTTAATAGACGACCTCTAAATCATCCGAAGTGTAAGAGTGCAACGTTTTTTAATAAACGACCCCTAAATCTTGCAAAGTGAATAAAAATACGCCCTTACATGTGTCTTGCGATATTTAAACCTAGAAATTAAACAGTACCGTTGCTGGCTGTGTATATGTGTTGCTGTACTTGTGAGTTTTCACCTTCGCTGTGCTCTGCCTGTTCTTGTAGATGCTGCTGTTCTGAGCTCATACCTGTGTTATATTAAAAATGTCAACGAAAACACAAACATCTAGTGGGCCAGTTAAGAAAATAATACAGTTGATTTAATGTTGTTTTATTCAAAATGAAAAACATTTGCTTAGTTGACACAAGCCTACTTATTAAAATGTCGGCAGAATTTTTTAGGTAAACTTCCCTTTTCAGACATAACGATCGGTATCGCAGATGAAGTAGAGTTAGTATTTTTCCTCAGAACATGGGGAATGGTATGGTCAGCACTATTCCCAACAACCTTTACTTTCCCCAACACAGGTCAGGTACCCATCAGAGATCGGTGGACTCAGAAATGTCTTGCAAGGTCCAGATCGTGATTCGAACCCGAGACTTCTGGGTAAGCATTCGAACGCTCAAACGTCATTAATTTATGGTAGAAGACACCAAGAAGATAGGAGACACATGGGGACAGTTGGAGAGAGACGCCTGGAAAGCTCTTGTCAGCGGCCTATGTCCCATGAGGGGCGACAGACCAACCTAACCTATGTGCTTCTAAATCCCGAAGAATTTATTTATCATATTGATATTTTTTTTTAATTTAATTAAAAAGGCGCAACAAACGAAAAAGTAATGCGGCTGCTAAAAAAAGCTGCCCGCGAAACTTTTTTTCTAATTTTAGTAACAGTGACGTAACACTCAGTCCAGACGTATTTGTCTACCTTCCATAACCTCTGTGCTATAGAGGACAGACGTGTTGGCAGAGGTTATCAATGACACGATGTCATTAAATGTCATGTCATCTTTGATTTGTTCCATCCATTCTCTGGTTCTAGCTGTCACCTGTTTGTTAAAGAAAAATTACCTTAATTGCTGTCACATCTTTGGCATTGTTACATGTTGTTTTCATAAAATAATTAAAGTAGTAAAGAAATATTGAGATTTTTTTTAAACGAAATAAGGAGAAAATGTTCAATAAAACAAAATAAAATCAATAAAACTTATTCTTTATGGTTAAAATTCATTTAATATGTTTGACTGACTAAAAATTTGAAAACAAAACAATGTGATATAATGGGTCGTCCATAAATGACGTCACACTCGTAGGGAGTGGAGGGAGGTCCGTTATTTTGTGACGGTGTGTGCTGAGGGGAGGGGGGGGGGGGGGTTCAGAAGGTGTGATGTCACATTTTTGCATTATAAAAAGCAATGTTACAAAACTAATTTTAGCCGTTATTTCGCATTCTCGAAAACTGTTTTAATAAATTGTAATAGGAATTGATCAAAATAGTCTATGTTGACGAAGTTGAGACAAGATTTTGGGAAAATATCGATGTTTTAAGAAAAATGCAACAGAAGGCTTTGTAGGCTGAAGTGTGACGTTCTTTTAGGGGGGGGGGGGTGGCTTTTTGTGACGATGTGTGACGGATGGGAAGGGGGGGGGGAGGTAAAAATCGTCAAAAAGAGCGTGACGTCATTTTTGGATGACCCGTAACGGTTTGGCTATCGTGCTCTGAACTCAATAGCTTTGGCAGCTGAAAAGTGGAGCCTGGTCTGGTAGCAAAGGGCCATTGTCTATGTAACTCGCTTCCGTGTTGTTAAAAAAATTCTCCATTCTAAATCTACATCATGCTGCGGTCTATTTTTTTTTCTTTCTTTATGGCTCAGGAAGTGCCTCCTAATAGCAAACTCCGACTAACTGGCTTGGATATCAGTTCGATTACCGTGTATCGGTCGTTTCTGTCCTTCGATTGAGGTCTACGACCTGGCCGAAAATTGTTGATGAAAAAGGCAGTGGCGTAGCGAGGTCGGGTGTCACCCGGTGCGGCACTTAATGGTGTCACCCCCCCCCCCCTTCCCCCCAGAGGCGTAGCGACCCTTCCCGAGGACAAACTTTCAATTTTCGATTTGCACCCACCCCTCAAACTTTCGAATTGCACCTCTTAAAACACTATTTAACACTCGAATTAATCACTTACTTAAGTGGAATTATTATTTTTCTCCATATATTTTGCTATTTTTTGCCCCTAAATGGTGTCACCCGGTGCAGTCCGCCCCCCCCCCCCCCCCCCTCAAAACCTGCTTAGTCGACTTTTTTTAAAAAAATGAGTTATCCCCCTTGGCTCTTCTATTAAGGATCAACCCACAGCTTTTTTTTTTTTTTTTTTTGGCAATCAAAACCTACTAAGTTGGCTAATTTCCCTTGTTAAAAATACGATCCACTTGCAAAACATGCTGTGTTTTCTTAACTTTCACTTTCAATTCCTATGAAGTAACTAGCCAATTTTATGCTGTTTTCTTTTAATATTTGTTTACGTTCAATAAAGAATGTGTTCCGAAAGACTTTCGAAAGAATAATATAAAGATTTGAGTCTATAAATTAAGTTTCATCTTTTTTTACCTTATTGATATTTGCATTGATTAGATTGTGTAACTGTACTGTTTGTTTCTCTAAGCATTCAAGCATAGAGTTCAGTTGTTTCTTGTAGATCTCTTTGCTGGGTTTGTACGTTGCCATTGTTTGTCCTAAAAATATAAAATTTGTAAAAAAAAAAAAAAAAAAAAGAAAGCTAATTTTTAGCAATGTACGGCTTGGTCAAGTGATAGAGTGCAAGAGTGCTTGCCCTTCGATCTAAGATAAAAGCTCGTATTTTAGACGTTCTCTGTTCACCCAGCTCACAAGCGTACATCGGCTGTGAATGGTCTTCCCAGAACTACGTATAGCCTTCAGAAGACTATTCGTAGTGAACAGTGTTTCTTTAGACTTTTTTCTCCGGGTGATGGGGAGGAGGGACTAAATTACCCAGATTAACAATATAACTATAATACGCTTTTATACGCCTACCTGAGAAATGGCTGACCCGTACAAAATGTAGCCTAATGTACTAATGTAGGCCTGTATGATGGGATCATTACTGTGCTTAAAAGGATACAAATATCGAAGCAATAAATTATGATTTCACATTTTTACATCTAATACATACCTGATTCCGCTTTGTTGTGCCCTAAACTTTTTATAACACCTAAACATGAAAAAAAATGTTTATATTAAAAATTGAAAGCTGTTTGCCGTCATATACTTTGCTATTATAATATCGGGATTTCCCGATTGTTTATTTTTGCAGAACGGGAAAACCAGCAAAACGATAGTGTCGTTACTTTATAGTTAATAGGCGAAATATTTATTTCGTCTTGAACGGAGTTTCATCCAGGCATCTGTTCGAGTAGGCAGACCCCACCCCCTGAACAAAATAGAATTTATACAGAAAACATACTTTTACCAGCGCGCCAAGCCCCCGAAGAATGTAGTCCGCCCATGCCCCCACCTGCGCGGATTTACATACGTTTAGCCATATATATTTATGTGCCATATATATATATATGTATATATATATATATAGGCCTATATATACATATAACTTATTATATATATATAAGTGTAGGCCTATATATCGATGGTCTCGGTCGCAAACCGTCTAACTCAAAAAAAATTCGATTTTCTTTTTTTTACATAAATCAAAAGCCAGTATAATTCCCCATAATACCTGAAAATATTAGAGAAATCTGTAGAATGATTATCGAGATATAATCATTTGAACAAACCGCCAATTATTTCAAGCGCTAAAAATCTCGGCGCAAAACGAATATCGCTATATTTGTCAGTACACTTTTGATCGGGAACGCAGTCGCACGCCGCAATCACACCATTTTACAGCACAGCAGTCACAGTTCTTATAGGTAAGGATATTTGATAAATTATGTTCAGCTATTCTATCACATTTTATCATTTTAAAGAATTATAAACAAATAGTATTTGTTTAATATAGCCTATTTCCAGATTTTCAATAACCAAACTGATTTGTTTACAATTTTTTGGCAAACACAATGCTTTGAAACTAGATCTTCATTCTAGAATCTAAATATCAATCAAAACAATATTATTCGAATTATATTTCCACAAGATTGTGCAATAAATTTAATTATTGTTAATTCACTACTAGCTTTAGATTGAAGGTTTAGCTACGTGTTAAGAAATGTTTATATGGTAGGTTACAAAATGTTTTGCGTACATTTTCAACGACATGGTTAGTTGTCTTTAGTAAATGCTTTTATTATTAATTTTTTCAAAAGACAAGCCTATCTCAACACACCAGATTCTCTCAACAGACCAGCATCTCTCAACATACCAGCCTCTCACAACAGATCAGCCACTCTCAATAGAACAACCTCTCTCAATACACCAGTCTTACCAGACTATCTTTGACGTACCAGCCTCTCACAAGAGATCATCATCTCTCAACAGACCAGTCTCTCTTAACAGACCAGTCTCTCTCAACATATCAGCCTCTCACATCAGACCACCCTCTCACATCAGACAGCCTCTCACAACAGATCAGCCTCTCTCAATAGACCAACCTCTCAACATACCAGACTCTCTTTGACATACCAGCCTCTCTCAACACACCAGTCTTACCAAATAACATATCAGCCTCTCTCAACAGATTAGCCTCTCTCAACAGACCAGACTCTCTCAACTAACCAGCCTCTCTCAACAGACTAGCCTCTCTTAACAGACCAGCCTCTCACAACAGACCAGCCTCTCTCAACAGACTAGCCTCTCTTAACAGATAAGTCTTTATGATTATACCAGCCTCTCTCGAAAGAGTACCATTTCTCAACATACCAGCCTCTCACAACAGATCAGCCTCTCTCAATAGACTAACCTCTCAACATACCAGATTCACTTCGACATACCAGCCTCTCTCAACATACCAGATTCTCTTCGACATACCAGCCTCTCTCAACAGACCAGCCTCTGTCAACAGACCAGCCTCTGTCAACAGACCAGCCTCTGTCAACATACCAGCCTCTCAACTTATCAGCCTCTCTCAACAGACCAGCCTCTCTCAACAGACCAGCCTCTCTCAACAGACCAGCCTCTCTCAACAGACCAGCCTCTCTCAACAGACCAGCCTCTCTCAACAGACCAGCCGTTTGTTCAAAGAATACATTTGAAAAATAAACACATTTTTTGTTACATTTTGTAAAATAAGTAAACATTAAGTCATAATTAATGTGATTGTGTTATGTCTCATTCATAATATATATATATATATATATATATATATATATATATATATATATATACATATATATATATATATATATATATATATATATATATATATATATATATATATATATATATATATGACAATAAGGTTTATATTTTTACTATTATCATTCTATAAGCCCAGCACCCACCAGATTTAGTAAAATAAACTGTGAGAATAGAAAGATGTAATGAATAAAGCATAACATTCAACAGTTAACAAGTCTAATGCTAAATACAGTCATAATTTTAAAAAAAACAGTCGAAAGCGATAAAGCTATACTAAAACATCTCTACTAAAATTAAACTGACCCAATAAAGTAGAATAAGCTCAAATAATTAAAATATGAGCACAAAACAATAATCTAAATATTATGAAGTGTTAAATTACGTTCAGTGAACAAAACGAACGAACGCGGCTGAGACCGAAATTCTCGGTACAAAACAGCTAAGTCTGCGCGCGCAGAGATAGACGGTTTGCAGTGAGAGTTTTAGACCGAGCAAAACCGACTATCTTTTAAACCTGCTATAATTTTGTAAATATTAACAAAACTCATTTTAAAACGCTACAGTATAGTCGGTAGAGAGTTTCTTCGCACATATTCTAAAAAATTGTTTTAGACCGATCAACAATGAAATAATCACTTTTTTGTCTCTCCTGAAAAATTTACATTTTCGGAGTTAGACGGTTTGCGTGTATTGAGTTAGTCGGCCAATGCTAGGATTGGCCGGCCAATCCGCGCATTGGCCAATATCGCCTCCCATAGGTCGGTCAAAGTCCGAAACTTTGCTTCATTTCGGCCTTTGGCCGGCCAGTCCGCGGACTGGCCATGGTGGACCGGCCAAAGTCTTAATTAGAAGATCATGAGCAGATTTTTTTTTTTTTTTATGCCGGTAGGATCATGAAATTAAGTCTTTATTGATTATTAATTAAAGTAAATGACAGAAACATTCACATTTTTTATTGTACTATAGTTTCAATCAAGCAATATTATCATTTGTTACAACAAGTTGAACTTTTATGGCATTTAGAATTACATAGCAGCTTGTTATTTTTACACTTGCAGCGATTTGTTGTGCACTTGGTTGTGCAATTGCAGCGAGTGTAGCCTTGGCCCCCAGTCAATGATTGTAAAGATGCGATGGTTCGTAGTGATTTTTCCTCAGTGCCAACTGACGACAATAAGAGCAGTTTTTCGTGAAGAATTGAACTCACTTCTAGCATACAGTTCTTTTAGAACACCATGTTCCGTTCCTAATTTGTAAAAACCGCCCTCGACGTTTAAAGATGGTGAAGTGGGTGACAATGTACGCATCCGTTTTCCAGATGTTGACAGAGGTCACGGTGATCCCCGAAGCGTGATTGCAGTTGTCATGAGCGTCGAGGGTGGTTTCTATAAATTAGGAACGGAACATGGTGTTCTAAAACAACTGTATGCTAGAAGTGAGTTTTCAATTCTTCACGAAAAACTGCTCTTATTGTCGTCAGTTGGCACTAAGGAAAAATCACTACGAACCATCGCATCTTCACAATCATTGACTGGAGCCAAGGCTACACTCGCTGCAATTGCACAACTAAGAGCACAACAAATCGCTGCAAGTGTAAAAATAAAAAGCTGCTATGTAATTCTAAATGCCATAAAAGTTCAACTTGTTGTAACAAATGATGATATTGTTAGATTGAGACTATAGTACAATAAAAAATTTGAATGTTTCTGTCATTTACTTTATTTAATTGATAATCAATAAAGACTTAATTTCATGATCCTTACGGCAAAAAAAAAAAAAAATCTGCTCATGATCTTCTAATTCGGACTTTGGCCGGTCGTCCCTAGCCAGATGATCTTCTAATTAAGACTTTGGCCGGTCTACCATGGCCAGTCTGCGGATTGGCCGGCCAAAGGCCGAAATCAAGCAAAGTTTCGGACTTTGACCGACCTATGGGAGGCAATATTAGCCAATGCGCGGATTGGCCGGCCAATCCTAGCATTGGCCGACTTCGGGCTTTGACCGTAACATATATATATATATATCAGAAGTATGCGATGTGAAACATGGGATGCTATCTGTTGTGAGTGGTAGTGATAGGGTCGTAAACCAACAACATTAAGGGTGTACCAAGACAAAAGCCGCTTATGTAAATATGTAAATGTTTATTTCTACAGTGGCACACGAGCACACAACACGTCATCCGAGTCAGTCGTCCCCGGGCTTTCCATCCCTTGTCATATATAGTTTGTCTTGGCCTTGGGGATCAGGCCACGGTCAACCTATGGTGTCAGCCGCGTGTCAGCGTCTTAGGGCTGCACCCTGCGGTCATCTTCCCGCTTGTCCGTCCTGGTCTGTCATTTGATACCCGTGGTACCGTCGAGGTCACAACACTATCAGTATAGTGGCGCCTTTTTGGAAATTAATTTAAATCAATTTTAAAAGAAATTGCCATCGGCTATAAAAGAGTTTATATTATACAAACTTCGATCTTAAAACTGTGACCGACCATATATCCATGGCTAATATGTTATGTAGATACTAAATGATATACGTATTTCTAGGCGCCATTGTTTATTGTTTAGTTCAGACTTTTTCCCCAGGAGGTGGGGGGCGCACACTGGTAAAAGTATATATTTACTATATAAATTCCATTTCGTTGGGGGTGGGGGGGGGGGGGGGGGTCGGTAGAATTTTTTCGGGAGGTAGCCTCCCCCCCCCCTCGAAAAGATGCCTGGAAGAAACTCTGGGAACAACTGTAAATTTGTTGGAGGGAAAGGGTTTAACAAAGTGGGATCTCGCACCGTGTGACGCTAAACCTAGTGACGCCCCCGTGTTGTTATATTTTCACTGCACAATGTAACCTTTGCTATATAAATATATATATAAATTCTGCCTATACACTGACATACAAGTTTATACTTTTGTAACATAACTTGATATATTATGTCTTTGTTTATTGAGCTAAATGATGTAAAAGTTGGATTTGTAGTTAGACTCTTATTTTAATTTTTTTTATAGAAGTGACAAATTAAGCATTTACAATACTCTGCATTCAAGAAAAAATGCATAACCATATTCTACATTTACAGATCTCAATGTATATTTTATTTTAAATCAGTACCTATTACAATTTTATTACAGTTACAATTTTCAATCAATAATATTTATAAAACTATATCAAAATAAATACAATAACTATTAGTAAATTAACAGTATTATACTTATCATTTTCAGTTAAATTATATGTTGACTCACATAAGTTTCACAATGTTGTATGTATAAAAAAAATTAAAAAATCTTTTTAATTGAATAACTTTAGAGTAATTTTATTAAACATGTTTTTTATTAAACTACATAGCTAAAAATAATTACTATCTGATGGGTTTTTTTTAAATAAAAATTTATTTATTAAATACAGCATTGTGCTGTAGGCCTAGTTTTTAGAAAAAATGCATTTGTAAATTTTAAGAGCAAAAAAAACTGTCCATGGACTATAAAGCATATTTTACACTAAATGAATTACCTTATTCATGATACGCATCTATTTTTTAGCATCTATTTTTTAGCGTATTATTGCATAAAATTTGTTTAATATGAAAGCTAATTCAAAAAACTATGGAGAACTACCACACAAAAAATGCATGAAGGAAATACAATTTATTAATGTAAATGGATTTATTTTAAGATTTTTTGTAGAATACGGCACACAAAATGTGGCTGGTACTTCCAAATACTTGAGCATATCGCTTCTTTTTTACACACAACTGCAGTTTGGGCGGTGAATGCTTTGCAGGGGTGTGTCCTCTCTTTACATCTTGCGGATTACAACACATGTGTCCCTTAATGAAGGAGTACGTTCTAAACCTTGAAGGCTCATCTCCATTATAACCACTTCGACAATACTTGATTGTTTCTTCCCACTCTCTCCTGTTTTCTGGGGTATCAGGTGTCAAGTCACGCCCATTGTTGTCAGCCTCCACAAGCAACATCTGCGGTATATTAAACACAATCACAGCAGGATCATTGCCACCTTTTATGGCCCAATCTTTGGCTTCGTGGTAAGAATAGGACAGGTAAAAACCTTCTTTATTTGTAAAGTCCTGTGCTGCATGACCATCTTTAACCCTTATTCCTTGCTCTAAAACAGAGACTGCAGATACATGGTCAGTCCCATGAAACAACAGACTATGCCTGTTTCTGGAGTTTTGGAGCAAGTAACTGTCAATGGAGTTTTGAATATCTTGACTTGATTTGTCCGATACATTGATAATATTTATTTCCGCCGTTCCAGGTAGCCTTGGTTTTCTGAAGTTTATTAACGCTCTAAATGGAATGTTTTCCGGTGCATAAGGGTAATCATTATGTAATGATTTGTAAGGGAAATCATTGGAATCAGATAAAAGAGGATGACATCGGAACATGCTTTCAATGTAAGATTCAGCCCAATATAAAGGTGATTGGAGATCAAACAGATGTGCAGGAATGTTATTTGAAATGAACTTGGACTTTTTTTCAGTAAACCCCATGTTGTAAAATACGTCATTTGGTTGGAACATGTTTCGCTCAAAGCTTTTTATCCATTTTAAAATGTAGTATAACTCGTCTTGGTGAAACCATAATTCTGTTTGTATCTTCTTCAAGCGACTGGCTAATTCCACTCTTAAGCCAAGCACTGCACACAAAATGTCAATGTCATAAATTACCATTTGTTGCTCAAAGGGTACATTTTCAAGATTGCCAGTGTCCACTGATACTGAAAATTCTTTTAGTGCAACTTCCAAAGAAGGTAATAAATCCTGCATCTCCCTCTCACAGGAGGTGTAGTCCCATGGGATGAAGGCCAGAAAAGTTTCAATAGCTCTGGACATTTTCTCTACAAGGGCTGATAAGTTCTTTCTAGTACTGTGCTCCTGCTGTAATATTTTATTGATAGTTTTAATAACAGATAAAATTGTTGCTCACTTGTATATACCAGAGGTAAAAACTATTAACATATCTGTTTAGGTATTTAATTATAAGTCATGTGTCAAGGAATTAGAAGAAATTGGCCGATGTGACTACACAGACATCTTTTCATATCTAATATGACCATTTACCATTCAAGTTAACTATGTTTTGATGCACAATGTCAAGTAATGAGTTATAACCCTAATAAGGTGTTTATTTGTGCCTTTTTTAAACTTCTCTTTTTTAGCTACAAAATCTCTCTCATAAAAAAACATCCCTCAATCAATTAATAGATTATTAAAGAATTGCCAAATGTAAACAATTTTTATATGATTATGTTTTTAATTATTTTACCAAAATAACATTGACTCAGAATTGGAAACTTTTTTTTACAGATTTATAATTTAATCTAACTCTTTCTCAGATAATTATCTTTTACCGTCTGTGGCCATGGGACAGATGAAGTAGAGTTAATCTGTTTCAATGACCTTGATGTACAACGGGATAATGTGGTCAGCACTATGCACAGCAGCATTTGTTTCCCTAACATAATAGGTATTCATCAGAGCTGGGTGGATTCAGGGACGATGTACTTACTTGAACACAGACTTAAGACTTTCGGCTTAATTGTCTAGCGCTACACCACTAGGCCTCAGAAGCTGCTCATTAACTTTTTAATACTATTTTATTTAACATTCAGAGACAACTGTTGTCACAAAACTTTAAAAATAGATCAGAGCCCTAATAAGATGAACATCTAGTTAGCAGAAGAAACTCTAGTTTAGTGAAGTTATTTAACCATTAATGTCCCATTCATTCTACCAAAACTCCACCCATGACGGCCCAATGTAAGGGGCATAACTCTGTATGATCAAGTGAATAGTTTCACAAAATATTTGTTTTTGTCTAAATGAAATTGAAAATTAAGATAAAAACTACTGCTTAATGTTAAGAATAAACCTGGCTTTCCAACAGTATTAAATAGAATATATTGTATTCGGTAAAAGTACAGTAAAAAAAATAAAAAATGTCGGAGAAAATTGAAAACAGGTCATTTTCGGTAGTCAACTTTATTTATTTTTGTCTAAACAACTATGCATCGAATTTAACAGTTAAATATCAATTTGGTTATGTTTAAGATAAATAATTCATAAAATACATGCCTAGATACGTTTAGAGGCATTATTTTATTTTATTTTTAATATTAAATCTACTAAAAAAAGGACAGATGAGTCTAAAATTTCGAGATAGAAAAAAACTATTATTTTTTATCTTTCAAAAGCGCCATTGAAATTATAAGACCGGAAAAGGACGCTGTAACTATCCGACTTCCTGTTTAGTTAAAAATTAGGATTTGTAGGCCAAATTTTAATGAAACAAATTTAATTTTTCTATGTGTATTTTAAGCGGGCGGCAGCGGGCGTTACGGGACATTAACGGTGTCGGGCGGCAGCGGGCGTTACGGGACATTAATGGTTAAGAAAATAAATGTAGTTCAGGGAAAAATTAAGTCATACCAACAATTCAAATATTTATCACAGAATGTAAAAAAAAAGTTACATAGCTTTACCTCTACATCCTCTACACAAGCAACAGCACTCAGATCCACCACCAGACTGTTGTTGTATGCTAAGAGCACACTTGCAATTTTAATTAATTCATTCACCTCCAATGGAACAGTTAATTTTTTCAATACTTCACTATGCTTGATGGTGCAACTATCAATCACTTCACTTGATTTTATTTTGTCAAACCACGTAGAAGCTTCCACCTCATCCTCGTGGTAATTTTTTAGAATCACATCTTGTCCACCAGATACTTTGTTAATAATTGACCAGTATAGTTTCAAAATTTCAGCAAAATGGTTTAAGATACATTTATTTTCATCTTGAGTAATGTCTACCTGAAAAAGATTGTATTAAAAAGAATGTTTTCAATACAAAAATATTGCCTTAGGAAAAGAGGTAGCTAACATCATAGATACAAATAGTTGAAGTATTTGACTGTAAAATACCTTTAAGTTTAAAGATATATTTTCTATAACTTTGTCTATAACAAATACAAGTTTTAACAAGTCCACAATGCTAATGTACGGACTCATTATGGTCTAGTACAACAAAGTTCAATTTAAGAATTAAATTTCCTCTTTAATTACCTCCTCCAGCCCTCCAACAGCTGTAGCAGCAGATGGCAAGGCAGTCTTTGACATTTCCAAGTGTTGCTCATCTGCAATGTCAATAATGAGATGGTCAGGAATATTGTGTATCAGCCAGAGCAGGAAAATCTCAACACTAACATTACAATGAACACAGAAATTGTACTAATGAAAGATCAATTATATATCTGCAGTCAGTAAAATTAAGCATGTAAGAATTTTACTAAATAATTTAAAGAAAATTTTAAATGTGTCAGTACCAAAATCTAATTTGAATACATATATTCATGAAAATATTTTGTAAAAATTATTGTTTACCAGTTATAAATTGATTATTTTGCAATAACCATTCTGCAAAAGGAATTTCTTCAGAATTCTCTATTACTTTTGATGATGCCAAATTAGGCAAGTTAGATCGAGCTTTTGCCGGCAAGTCATACACATCTTGTGCACTGAATTCCCCAGAATGCCCAGTTGACCCAGTTATTTCAATGGACCTAGTAAAATATAGTTTGATTAATAACATATATTTTCCCACGTTTTCTTTAACTTTCTTTCTCTGTCTTTCCACTCAAATCTTGCGATCGAAATTTCTGGCACTTCCCAGTTAGCTAGCGCGCTGAAATTTTCAGGGAAGCTTTCTTTTGGATGACCATAGAATATGCAATTGCAATTGATCGCTTATAGTAGAGTGATCGCTTGCATTATTGTGATGTATAGCGTTTATTTTCTACTTTTTAGTTCAATCAGAAAACGTGGGTTTTTTAAAACTTTTTTAATGATTATTATTTAGATTTGATAAAATATATATTTAGATCTGGTAATATACATATATACATACACTAACGTTGCCGGGGTGATAGAAGAAAGTTTGACGACATATATTAGAAGGATTTCACTAACGCGTTACCAATCATATGTTCCTAGTCCTAGACGCGTGACCTTCTTTTCTTAAAGTGAGTTATTTAAATGTAAACAATGCCTGCGCTTGGATCATAAATATCAGGACACTGGTTTACCTACACTACGACATTAAAGCATTGAGTGTACATTAATCATTCACCGAAATAATATGGTAGAAGACACTTCGGTGACCGCCCATGTGTCAGACGTAGAGGGAGCCTCTCAGGAGCCCCCCTATCGATCACACTACCACATACAACCAACAGGCGCCATCGTGCCAAATAGCATCCTGTTAACAATGATGGAGATTGCGTCATTCACTAAAGTGACACAAATGAATAGGATTTGTTATTTAACACGTAAAAAAAAATTATTTGTCGTGTTTTAAATATCAGTGTGACTGATGCAATATGTTAGCGTTACTAATGGTCTTAGATGTTCGATCTCAATTTCTGTTTGGATTATCTAAAAATAGATGCTTATTGCATCATTCGCAAAGTGGCGAAACTGGAATTTTTTACGGACAAAAAGAAACATCCCAGTTAATAATCTAACCTTGGTTAATTTTTCTGATTATTAAAATAAAACGTATTACATGGCGCTCCGCGGCCCATGTGAGCCTTTGGGGGCCGAAACAGACATGTTTATTTGCAGCCTAATCGCACCATACAAGGGCGCCAGAGGGCATAAGTCCGCCTAAATTAGAGGGTAGTGTTATAAAACAATTTAATAAAACAACCATACCTTTCACCTTATTAAAACTGCCAAAGGGAGATAATTTATTTTCCCTGCCTTTTTTTTTCAATTTGATTTATTACTTTTCTTTAGTAATTTTTTTTTAAATTTAAAAAAATTGGAACTGTCAAAATCGGGATGACGGAACAAATTACTTTTTTTAGGTGAAAAAGGCGGAACAGTACCGATTTTGGAGGGACGGTAGGCATGTCTGCATTTAGGCTATGTCACGTGACAACCAAATTGCCTTTTCAAAAGGCTTTTGTCTTTTAAAAAATTGTGTTGAATTACCGAAAATACCAAAACGTCACATATAGTCCGAAAAAAAAAAAAAAAAAAACAGGATTTTACAACCATATTAATTTTAATTATACAGCACATGATTTTAATATTTAATTAGCCTCTTGAATACCTTTGAGACTTTTCTTGCTTGGGTCTATTAAAAAAAACTAGATCTAAATTTTAGATACATCTAGATCTCTAGAAATCTAGATCTAGTCTCGGCTGATTTTACATCCCTAAAAAACGATAGTTTACCTTAGGCCAAACTGTATTATTTTATATCTAGAATCTAGATCTAATATCTACATCTAGATCTAATGTGTAGTAAAAAAAATTATTTCTATTCTTACATGTCAGGGCTTACACTTAGACATCTAGATCTATATTTTCTTTGAAGTTAATTTCGTGATCGCGTCGGCGAACAAGAAGTAGGCTAGGCCTACATTGTTTCTTCATCACGCTTTGCCATTCGCGCCATGTTTGGTATTGTAATGTTTGGTATTGTAAAGATAGTTTCGCATTTATATAAATATATAGAAAATGGACAATCTAGGCCTAATATGTATTTAGATTCTAGATCTAGAATTTTTAGTAAAATTTTTTTAGTAAATTTCGGAAAAAATTCAATTTCCAGAGAAAATTTGAGAAATAATGATTTTTTTACTCATTCGAGCTTTAAAAAACATGTATTTTCGGTAATCTATCGTTTAAGACAGGTACATGAAATCACCCTTAGGTATTTTGTTGACAATTTGGCATATATTAATTTTCTGTGCAAATTCATTATTAATGAAAAAAATTCCAAAGTCAGGTCAGCCTGTTGCACACTCCACTGAACTTGATTAATGGAATAAATATTGGTAATCTATCGTTTTGGGTACGTAAAATCTTGAGTGGGTGTGACCCGAGTGTGGCACATCGCATTGTTATGATTGTAACTTTTTATTTCTGTGTTTTATGACTAGATCTATATTTGTTCACAATCAGCATGCTATGCTTTTAAAATTGATAAAGGGTAAGTATACCAAGTTACAAAATCTGAAATCTAACTTATAATTCATACTTTCAGTAGCGATGTTTTCATCAGATGCAACCATGCTCATTTATTTACTATAGCAGCCATCTTATTTAAGTTTTATTTTGTTAAACTTACACCGCGTTTACACTTATGACATGTACACTAGACTTGACCTACTAAAGTGTATACTAAACATGTTACGAGTATATGGAACATCTGAGTCGCAGTACACAAAACCACGCCCCTTTTTGTGTTCTGGGTCTTTTTTGTCTTCGTTCGCTGAGCGAAAACATAGTACATGTTCTGAATTTTCAGATTAGTGCGCATGCGTCGAAAAGTAGTTAGGCGCATCCTAGGCCCTAGGTCTCAGCTGATAGCAAAATTAAAGAAGCTAGGCCCTGGACCCTATAGGCCTACTACTGATCTTTAGTTTTTAAGCCCACGATTTCATAATTTATAACTTCACTAGGCCCTAATAAAAATTATCTTTTTATAATTACTTATTATTTCTTTAATTAAATCCCGAACACGTTTTAATAAAACAAATGTAATGTCCAAGGCATTACAATTTTGCCTTTAAACCAGTTTAGGTATTAATTACGAAAATAATAATTATTTAAAAATATAATTTAACCAAATGTATCTCAAATTTTTCCTTGACCAATATTTTGTTTTAAGTGTATCAACATATTTTCAGTTTCCGTCTGACATGAATAAATCTATAGATCCACCAGAATGTACCCGTGAGATCACACATGATCAACTGACTATGAAAACAGGCAGATAAAGTCATAGGCTAATTATATAGGTTTAGAACGGGACATAATTAACATAAAAAACGAAGGGGTGAGAAGGAATGAGTGTCACATAGGCCCTACTTTAAAAAGTAGATCTACTTTTTTCTTAATAATAGACTCATAGTTGTAAATACGTTTAATTAACTTGGCAGGTGTTAGTGTTCGAAGAAATCGAGCCTTTCAGCAAACAAATATTTAGCCCTGTTTATCCGAAGCTGTTTCTGAAGGATATAGACAAGCAAAAAAGTTGGAGAAATGGCTACCATAGGGTTGGGGTGGGAAGGGGTGATTGTACTGCGGGTGGGAGGGAGGGGTAATAACATGTGAATAATGTCTACGACCCGTGCTATTATACACAGCATTATATTTATAAAAACTTTTTAACTACATTTGCTGGCACTCCAATAAAATTTATAAAATCTTGCATGTTCTCTAATTTTTATATAATTCATTGTTAAATTTTACACTATTTTCCTTTTTAAAAAATAAAGCTGTGTGTCCACTATCTACGTGGGTTTTTTTTTTACTTTGATTACTCTTTATTTTATTTGTCTAGGCCTATATAGCAGACGCTCCATGCCAAAGGTCAAGCTTGTTAAATAAAATGTTCTATAACATGTTCTGTAAGTGTGAACGCTAAAGTATACATGTTCTGTGGAGAAAATTGTTCCAGATAAAAATATTTTGGCGGGCTTTGTGTTCTGGAAATGTATAGTATACATGTCGTAATTGTAAACGCGGTATACAGCGGAAGATTCAGGGGAAGCCACTTTATTTTACAAATGGCTGCTGTTTATATATAAATCTAGATCTGGTAATCTATCGTTTTGGGTATAAAAAAGTAACGAAAATGAGCAGTACCAATATTTTCCAGTTTTGAGTACCTAGTCATGACCTAGATCTACATTTAGATCTGATACATATTTATTATTTAGATGTGGTAACATAACATATATACTATATAGATCTACATATAGTCTATATATAAATATATGTAGATCTGCTTATTAAATTATGTAGGCCTATATTAGTATATTTAGATTTTAGATCTAGAGATCTAGATCTAGTAAGATAATATTACCTGATTTACTTGATGGTAATATTAATTGTCAAAATGCTGACACCACCATGACAGACTACAAAGAGTTGCTGATACTTACCAAATATCAATTTTGGTTTCATCATCAAAACTCTCTACTTCCCTTTTGGAACATGAAAATGGCATTTTCCATCTTTTTTTATTATTATCCAGGGGACAGATTTTGAAAATATCTGGTTTTTTTATGTTTTTATCAGCTCCCATCAATATATTATTACCTGTAACATTTAAATTCAAAAGATTAAAAAGAAAATCGTGTTTGCCAATAGTTCAGCTAGAAAGTATTGTTAAAAAAACATGTAAGATACCATGGAAAGATGGTTTGTTAAATTATATTCAGTTCTTCTGAAATTATGAAGTATTATATTAAGATGGGTCGACAGAATAAATTATTTGATTGGAGAGTAACACAGATTTTCTCTGTGCTAAACATTAACAAACCTCTCAAATCCTGATTCAAAACTTTATTGCTATACAAGTAATTGATGCCTTCCCATATTTGTATGGTAAATAGTTTTGTTGATGGTTCATCAGGGACTCCATGTTTTGAGATGTAGTAAGAGAGTGTTCCCTAAATAAGTAAAAACATTCTAGAGAATACAATAGGTAATGGCTGATCTATAAGTATACATTATTTCTAGATAATTAAGACAGTTTATACAAGGATATATGTTGTGAGCAATGTTATTTTTATTCAGAAAGGTAGATAGTCAAAAGAATTTTTAAAAAAATCTAATTGCAATGGAAAAGCACACATTATTTATAATGGGAGGGTACACAAAGAAATAAAGGATGATGTGGCAGAGAGCTAGAGTCCAACCCATAAAGTCTCGAATTCAAAACAGGGTTCAAATCAGTACACCGTCCCTGAGTCCACCCAGCTCCAGTGGCATGCAGAGGAGGGTTGCATCTGATGTGGGTGAACTTTTTTTTTGTTATTGAAAAATATTGCTGTATGTTGTGTCATCATAAGTTTTCATCTGCCTCCATACTGACTTCTGACTGATTTATTTATTTACTAATTCACCCAAAACAAATTGTAATACTGAATTGTCTATCACTGTATAGCACAACTTTATGGAAAAAGTGGGCTTTGGTATATATATAGTCATTGTTTCTTCAATAAATGTGGTCTTTATATTAAAGTGTGTATATGATATTTATTTAGTATAGTGTAGGGGCATCTTTTAGGATACTTTTACCCATTAATTCCTATGCACTAAATGGGCATCTTTAAAGTAAAGTATTTATGGCCATATTCGTTATACTACTTTTTAAAAAATTCGTAGAGTAATTAGTTCCATATTTATTTTTATACACTGCAGGGGCATCTTTGAAGTAAGTATGCTCATATTCATATAACATATTTGAATGGCATCCATACAGTAATTATACACACAATATTCAATTTAAAAAGAAAAAAATTATGGAAAAGTAGCAAATAAAACAATTTGCTTACAGCACGTGTCAGCTAGTAAATATATATTATATATATGTGTATGTATATAGGTATGTGTGTGTATATAGGTATGTGTGTGTACATAGGTATGTGTGTGTACATAGGTATGTGTGTGTACATAGGTATGTGTGTGTACATAGGTATGTGTGTACATAGGTATGTGTGTGTACATAGGTATGTGTGTGTACATAGGTATGTGTGTGTACATAGGTATGTGTGTGTACATAGGTATGTGTGTGTACATAGGTATGTGTGTGTACATAGGTATGTGTGTGTACATAGGTATGTGTGTGTACATAGGTATGTGTGTGTACATAGGTATGTGTGTGTACATAGGTATGTGTGTGTACATAGGTATGTGTGTGTACATAGGTATGTGTGTGTACATAGGTATGTGTGTGTATATTGGTATGTGTACGTATATACGTATGTGTATGTATATACATATGTGTATGTATATACGTATACATATATATATATATGGGCATCTGCCCTAAAGTTGGCACTGGTCATCAAAATAGGCACGCCACTGCCCAGCTCTGATGTGTATTTAAGTCACATTAGGGAGATGGTTGGGCATAGTGCTGACCACATTATCCCCTTGTATGCTGAGCAGATCACTGGAGTGGATTAATTTCAACTTAAGTGCTTGCAAAGGATAAAAGGCATACTGGTCTAACACTATCTCAAATGATGAATTAATTAGAGAGATGGGAGTGGAAGCAGTTTCCAAATTAATTGAAAAAAGATCGGGATGGATGGGGTATGTCCTAAGAATGAACCCAGTTGACATTGAAGGAATGGCTGAACTGGATGTTTCAAAGAAAAAAACAAGGAAGGCCATGGAAGACGTGGAGGTGCACAGCAGGGAAGCAGCTGGCAGATGCATGACTGTCATGGGGAGGCTGCCAACCCCATGTGACTTGGACACAAAAAGGAAAAAATGAAGCTGCTGAGATCATCAACACACATGAACTCTACTGCCCTATGTGTCTTGGCAAACAGGAAAAGATGATGACACAAAAAAATAGCTAGCCAAAAAATTAAACTGTCAAATTCTGGGTTTTAGTGTGTAAAACATCACCAGGTCACCTACTCAACTCTTGTTAGCAAAGTGAGGTTGGCCACACAATAAAAAAAGCTCTGCTTCAACTTTGTGATGGACTGAAGGGCCTAAAGATACTTAATTGTGTAAATATATATTTTAAAAACTATCCAACCCTTTTTTTTAAAAGCCATTATGTTTTAGTTGTAATATTAGAAGTATCTTTTTAGAAAAAGATGATAAAAATAATAAAAAAGTTTACCTTCTTGACATTTTCAAAATACAAGATAATTTCTTGATCTCTTTTTATGAGCCCATAAAATTGAACAATTCTTCTGTGTTTAAGCTTGAAGATAGCTTCAGTGTGAGATCTTTCAAAGTCCTATAAATAGAAAAGCTAATATAAATATGATTTTATATTAAAAAATGTGTATTTAAATATACATAAGAACCACTTTTTAGAAACATAATTCTTATTCGCTGTTCTTTTAAAAACATAAGAAGCAGATGTTCCTAAAGAATAGTGATACGGCCGCTAGCACATACGGAATGTACAAGGGGTAAAAAGGTTTTAATTGCTATTGGGGATTGATGGGTAAAAAAAAATACAGGGAGAGAAGAAAATACAGGTTATACAAATTGCAGCATTTCATCTAAATATTTTGTCCATAACAATTAGGCCCAATATAAAGGTGATTGGAGATCAACAGATGTACAGGAATGTAATTCCCAATGAATTTAAGACATTTTTCCAATAAATCCCATTTTGTAAAATACATTGTTGGATTGGGTTTCCTGCTGATATGCGTGATTGTTATAAAATCAAGATTGAACATAGTCATGTGTTTGATGAAACCAGATTTCTTATGTTAGCTGCTTTAAATTAAATAACCTATCTCCATCCTTAATACAAGCACAACACACAAAACATCGACGTCATAGATTACCACTAGCTGTCTTAAATTTGGAATATCATCATATCCATTTACTAAAAATTCATTTATAGTAGTTTCCAAACAAGGTAATAAAACCTGCACCTCCCTCTCATGAGAAGTGTAGTCCCATGGTATGAAAGCCTATTGCTTTAAACACGAGTGTCAAATTTTTGTAGATGGCTCGCTGTTCCCGGCTATTGAGCATCATCTGCCATGTTGTTTGAGCTCTTCTGCAGCCATGACCCCTTAAAGTTACATTGATTAAACAATTAAAAAATTCAATACATTACCTTGTTATCATGTACACAACTTTTTTTCAGAAGAGCTCCAGTCAGACTGTTGTTATAAGCTAAGAGCAGACTTGCAAGTTTTATAGGTTCAATGGTCTCAAGTGGACCAGTGACTTTCTTCAAGGGTGAACTGGGTTCTGTTTCACTATGACATTTGCTGCTTAAATACTTGGCAGCCTCACTGGATGTTATGCTACCAAAGCACCAAGAACACCCTCCTGCATATTTGTAGCAATAGTCAAGTTTTTCACCTTGTCCACCAGTTTGTTTGTTGGTGCTTGACCAATATAGTTTTAAAAGGTTGGAAATATGTTCCAGTTCTATGGTGTCAAAATTACTTCTTTTTTCTTGGCTCATTGTTTCCTCTAAATAAAATAAAAGAACCATTATCTATTATCATATCAACTTTTTAAAAACTCTTACAAAAAGTCTGTGGTTTTAATCTAATCTTATATTAAATTAGTCAAAATGAACTAATGACTATATTCAATAAAAGGATGTAAAGATTAAACCAAAATGTAATAAATATAAATAACGAGTTTAGTCAAAATAAGAAAAAAAATAAACATGGAGGAGATGGGGTAGAAATTTTTTTAATCCAATAAATGAAATCACGTCTGTCACTTATCACAAATAACCAGACCCCACATTCAAAAAGACGTAAATTGAAAAAATAATAATCGACACAATGTGCCTATAACCCGTGCCACCCGCATGGATAACTCAAGAAAGCTAAATTTTGTCACTTTGAAAAATTTCCTCTCTTGTTCATAGACTGAATGACAGTCTTAGTTTACTTTTCTCTCAAAATATTGCTCTGTATAAGAAAAATGACATCTGATCAGATCTAACAGCCATTTTGCGACGTTTTGGGGGTCGTCGAGCATAATTAATTTCGATATATATTGCTCAGGTGAATTTCACTCGCGGTCACTTTTTAGCCCACATCGAGTCTGACCGTCAGTTTTCCCATACGGCTGAGCACTTTACTTTATGGAAGAACATACAAAAATTTAGCCAGGTGTAAAGAGAGTCAGAACTTTTTTGAAAATTACCCTTTGTTTTTCACATAAATTACGAAATTGCGAGGCGGGAAAATGCGAGAAGGGCGCGAAAACGGTCGGTCACGTGACTTTGTCTCGCATATTACCACAACCCGATACTTACGCTGGATGGTGTTAAAATGCGAAGATTTCTGCGAAAAATTTACCGCACCCGATTTACATGGTATTTGGTGCAGACTTCAAAGACGTTTCGTTTACATTGTTAAAACTTATGATTTTTCCGTCGCTAGACATACTGATGATTTGTCAACTCCCCCCATCTTTTGTGACGACTTAAAATACCACCTTGTTCGAAACCGATGGAAATACCGCGGACGATAGATCAACTTCTGTCTTTTGTGTTGAACACTGAGGCCGCCTGATTTACTGTCTTTGAAGATCACCGTGCCCGAACTCGCTGCCGCCGCTAACATATTTTCTATTGTTGCATAGAAATTTTGTATTATATATCCGCCGCCAGTGTTGTGTGTGGGATGAACGGGGAGGTCAACTGTGATGAGAATGTGACATGTTGTGAATGTGGATTGGAAGAAGTAACCAAAGAAAAATGTATAAATGGGAGTCAAATGAACTGGGTTAGATGTACTATGTGTGAAAGATGGTGTCAGAGGTGTGTTTGAGTTGTGCTAGGACTGTTTCAGAAGATTTTGTAAATTTTGTTTGTAATTAAAATTAGGCCTACTTTTAATAAAATATAAATTACACTTATTAGAATTGTTTATGGCTACCTGCTTGTTTATTTTAAAATTTAAAAAAATAATTTAAATAAATAAAGATGAAAAAAAGCATGAAAAAAACGTTTTCGCTATTTACCCTTGATTCCGCATGTATGTCTCGCATTATCTTCTCGCATTTCCCGCCTCGCCGTTTCGCTTTTCGCGTCTCGCAATTTCCCAACATTGGGATATACGACTGGTCAGTTTTGACCGCTTTACTTTATTGAATTTTCCCAATTATGAACTTACAGATCATTACGGGGATGGTGGGGTCAACTTTATTCACCACTGTCCGGTCACTTAAAGTCTATTACCTTACTCGGCGTATACCTGGGTGTGACAATGTCGCTCTACACCTGCCCCGTTCTCATGCTGGTGGAGAGGAAAGGGGGGTGGGGGAGAGAATAACCAACTCAGAGTGAACATAGCGTCAGTTTTTAAATGGCTGTTCCAAACATACATATACAATTATACATATATGGGCCTACTGATTCAGGAATAGAACAGACGCGTAGTCCCTTTTTTTGTTTTTTTACTCAGAGGGTCCCCTGCCTACACTATTTATATCTAATCCAATGTGAACTCAGTGACCCTAGCTAGACGGTGTAAGTATTTTTCTCGCGCTGAGAAGAAAAGGTGAGCAACTACGTTTAAAATTGTTATATTTAATAATCTAAATCTAGAAAAGATAGGCCTATAGAATCTATAAAAAAAAACAATTAGGCCTATAAAAACAAATGTTCAAAGCAACTCTCGAGACCGAACTACAAATTTAGATGAATACTTTTATTTTTAAATGTACCATAATCAACTGATGGGAAATCGGTTCCAAGCCATAAATTTTAATTTTACGAGACTTGGCAGGCGCGACGTTCTGCACCAGGTCTTACGATATTTATTCAATATTTAATGTAGAGCTAAATATGGAGTATTAAGAAATAGAAGGACCTAACACTAGCAAATCCACAAAACTATTTAACTTTAACACAATAAAACAACAAAATACTCGCAATTCCACAAGAAAAATAAATTAAACATAAAAGGTAAAATTTGAATAGGGGTTAGGCCTATACTTTATACGAGTGTGTAATTATAGACCAAACTTAATGCCAATAATGCCGTGGTTATACGGACCCGGGCCACTTCCTTTGGGAAATCAATATTAGATCTTATTAATAGATAGGCCTGGGCTATAGACTATTTATTTAAATATATAAATATAATTACCCTGAGGCTTTTAAGCCTTAGACGGGGTTACTTTGATTTTATCATAAGCCAATCTAATAGATTGAATCTATCCAGGTATTTTTTTACTTTACATAAATCTATAGTATACAGTAGGCCAAAAATGTAAAAGTATGTAGATCTAGGCCTCGTAAAGTAGCACGTAGGACTAGAATTTCAATAAACTAAATATTAATTGACCACAATTTTAGACCTACCTGACTAAATACTGGACGTTACTAATGCCACAGCTCTAGCGACTAAGAAGAGTAAGACTCCTTTGATAAACCTGTGTTCTTGTCAACAACCCGAGCGTGCAATGAAGGTGAAAATGTTTGAATACTCTTAAGGTAGGCTACTTTGAACAATAAAAAATGACCAATGGTGAAGGTCTACACATTTCAAATTTGAATGACACGTGACACATTATGCAAAACACGGAAGATTAGCCTATCACGAGAAAAGGAAAACCACAAATAATGCAGCCAATAAAATAAGGGGTACATTATGACGTTTATGAAATTAATATAAAAATAGCTTTCATAATCACAAGCTTACTTATATGCAAAGCAATTTGCGATCGAAATTTCAACCCCTTGTTCCGAACCGATTTTTTATTTTAACTTGAACTTGAACCTTGAAACAAAGTTTGAAATAGACTAATTAGATGTTATTTTAGTAAAAAAACAACAACAACAACTGGGGGTTGATGATCTATAGGCCATAATACACCTAAAACTCTGAAGTCACTAAAAGTGTAGGGGTCGGCGTGGTCGAGTCGTTAAAGCTCATGGTTGCTAAACCGAAACGTCTCGAGTTCGAACCCTCGGGCAGATGAGGCTCGTTAGCTGGGGACAGCCACTCTTCTAGGAGAGACAACTCCAAAATCAAACAACTGCTGCCTTGTAGTTTGTTCTTGGTTGGACAAAGGCTATGGAAGCAAATCCAAAAAGAAAAGCAGGCTGAAATCGGAGTCAATGGCCTCAATGGCGCATAACCAGTTGACACGTACCGCTTAATTGAGTCGGCAAAAAGGTCATGGTTGATAAATTCGAACAAAGTCGAGAGTGTAATTGATACCATGTCGGTGGTACTGGTTCGAGACACACCAAGTCAATCTTAAATTTAATTCAATTTTTTTTTTGAATATGTTGATAATAAAGTTGCCTTTTGGGACTTGGCGGGACACGGGGCAGGTGAAGTAGAGTTCACCTGTTTTTGTCTTTTTAGCATATGAAGAGATAGTGTGGACAGACCCATGCTCAGAGTTTCTTCCAGGCATTTCTTCGGGGGGCGGACCCCCCCCCCTCCCCGAAAAAAGTCTACCGCCCCCCCCCCCGAACGAAATTAAATTTATATAGAAAATATATACTTTTAACAGTGTCCGCCCCCCCCCCCCCCCTCCCCCGAAAATTTCAAGTGCCCCCGGAGAAAAAAGTCTAAAAGAAACAAAGCCCATGCTCAGCCGAAATAGATGTTTTTAAAAAGACAAAAACAACATAACTACCATTGAACAACCGGGTTTTTAAAGAAATCTTTTTAAATCTCTTAATTTTAAGTCTCTTAATCAGCGAGTGCATTCAATATGGTATGGTTACCGATGAAGAAATAAACTATTTCATTTAAATCTATAGATCTATACATAATACCATTGAATAGTCGAGTTTTTAACGGAATCATTTAAGTCACTTAATCAGTGTGTGCCTATGTTATGTTAAATGTGTATCGGATTTTTAGCTAATTAGTTATTTCTTTGGTTTGTCACTAATATCGTTCAGCGTGTAGTAAAGCACATTGCGTTTTGACCAATAACTATTTTATAAATTATTTTTCTCAAACAAGTACAACATTTTAAAATATATAGGCATATAATTCACGTGAAACGGGTACCGATGGCTAGTAAATAAATATTAATACTAATAGTTTCGCTGTCTGTGTATCTATCTATCTATCTGACAAGAACGCTCTGTCTGGTGTGTGTGTGTGGGGGGGGGGGGGGGTGGGGTGGTTTTAGTTTAGAGAAAAGAGACAGCACTATTAGCCTAGCGCCCGTTGTATCATTCCTCAACGAGACATGTTTTTTTGGGGGGTGGGGGGTGGGGGTTTGGGGGGTGGTGTGTGTGTGGGGGGGGGGGGGGGGTGGGGTGGTTTTAGTTTAGAGAAAAGAGACAGCACTATCAGCCTAGCGCCCGTTGTATCCTTCCTCAACGAAACATGTTTTTTTGGGGGGTGGGGGGGTGGGGGTGGGGGTGGGGGGTGGTGTGTGGGGGGGGGGGGGTGGGGTGGTTTTAGTTTAGAGAAAAGAGACAGCACTATCAGCCTAGCGCCCGTTGTATCCTTCCTCAACGGGCCATTTTTCTCGTTAATACTAATAGTTTCGCTGTCTGTCTATGTATCTGACAAGAACGCTCTAGAGAAAACACAAGCAAATTAAAAACATGCATTGTAATTCGAAAAACGAAATATGACGTCGTCACATTTAGCATAGAGTAGAAAATAATCTCAAGCCGGAGAGTGCACACAGTAATATGACGTCATTGATTCTCGAGTAAACATTGAATAAAAAGGAAATTTTGTCTAATCTAAGTGGTTTGCGTGAAGAGTTTCTTTCATACAATTCTTCGGGTAGGGGCGAAGCCCCACCCCCGCGTAAGAATGTCTGAGCCCCCACCCCTCCCCACCTAAAAAGAAATTTCTTCATCGATACTCTATAATAAAATTACCGCCTAATTAATGTGTCTAATCTAAAAAGTGGTTTTCTTGCAATTTCTTTAATGCAAATCTTCGGGTAGTGGCTATGCGCGACACCAGTGTTTCTTTCAGACTTTTTCCTCTCCGGAGGGGGGAACTTTTTGTAATCTTTAAAAGTGTTTAGCGTGCGGTTTTTTTCCCAAGCATCTCTTCCGGTAGGGGCGAAGCCCCGCCCAGATTCTTCCTTTAGTTTTTATGATCTACAAATGCGACCAGTGTTTCTTTCAGACTTTTCCCTCCCCGGAGAGGGATGGGGGTACTTGAAATTTTCGGGGGGCGGGGGTAGAATTTTCTGGGAGGGGGCGGACACTGGAAAAAGTATATAATTATATTTCGTTGAATGGGACGGTAGACATGTTTTGGAGTGTGTGTGTGTGTGGGGGGGGGGGGGGGGGGGGCGGAGCCTCCTCCTCCCAAGTAGAGTTGCTCATGCTTTATTTAGATTTGTTTTTTTCTCTTCTTTCTTATAAGTTTGGAAAGTGATTAATATGTTCTTTGAAGTCCATTTTAGCTGCTTCAGTACGTTCGATACTTCCGATGGTCAAGTTACTGACCCAAAGGGCATATCTATAACTTGTTTCATAACATCATCATAATGGAGGGACTTGGGGCGCCCAACTGTATACTACTGTCGAGGCGGCTGGAGGACACCCCTTATTTTCTTTTGCCATTGATTATAGTAGCGTTCCGTATCCCTAGGGCATGGCGATCATTAAAACAAGTTTATGCGCCGTAGTACTCACGGGGAGAGCCCGGGGCGCCGGCTGATACTCTTGTGCAGTTTGACCGTTGAATTAAGCAGTAACCCTGACCCCTTGTGCAGGACACCCAATTAACTGACTACAGATGCTAAGAAAACCGCTGGGAAACTATTGTCAAGGGGCAGCTCTCCGAACGAAATTTTAAAAAAATATTTAAAGGCAGATAACTTTGTAAGAGTAAGAGTTTCTTTCAGGCTTCGCTTCGTGGCGGGGGGGGGGGGGGAAGACACTGCTCCTTATGTGTGGGGTTGTGGTAGAAAATTTCACGGTCACTAGAGGTTTGTCTGAATTATTATAAACGACTTCCCAATGTTTCTTGGCAGTTGGATCATTTTTGTATTAATGCATAAAGGACAATGAGACAAACAAAAATCTTTATGTAGCGGCATATTGATTAGATCAGGGGTTCCCAACCTTTTTAGCGCAATTTCCATTCTGGAGAATTGCGTTTATTAACTCGTCTTTTCTGGGAATGGATGTGTGTTCGCAGCTTTAAGTCGTATCTCCTCCTCAACGAAGCAATATCGAGGACTTGTTCCAAAAGCAAATATGTTAAAGAAGTTCCGACGATGATAGTGGGCTAAAAAAATTCCCGGAATTCCTTCCTGGATTTCCCAGAAAAGCCAAAAAGCCTCGAAAAAAATGCAGTTTTTTGCCCATATCTTGGCAACCAGACCACTTAGCGACCTGAAGCATTTACCAATCGATTCCTGTCATAATTTAGAACAATATTGCCGAAGAAAATTTTCAAAAATATCCTTTCGTTCGGTCTCAAAAAAAATTTTAAACTTACATTATACATAATACACTACAGTACTATATAGCAATATATAGATATCTATTTTTCGCTATCTTTTAGATCTTGCTATTAGTTTATTTTTTTTATTACTTATTTACTTATTAATTCAAACGTTATTTTTGTACCCTATTAATTTATTTATAATTTATATGAGAGTGATAGGGAGTTACAATTACAAGATTTGTTTCGCTAGGCCTAATCATTTTTTCACATTTTTTAAAAACAATAGAGTTATATGACTAAAAACCATTGCGCGCCTACTGAACGTGATGGCGCAGCCATGGAACGTGATGACGCATCTATTGAACGTGATGACACGTACATAAGGAAATTGCGCTAAAATTGTCACTAGACTTTTTGATTAACTTGTTTTACTCTAGAGGACATTCTAAAATATCGGTAGGGTGGCGGGCACCACCTATTTTAAATCGACAAACTCCTTCCAGAGGCGTAGCGACCCTTCCCGTCACCCGGTGACAAAACTTTCGATTTGCACCCCATCCCCCCTCAAACTTTCGATTTGCACCCCCCCCCTCAAACTTTCGATTTGCATCCCCCCCTTAAATTTTCGATTTGCACCCCCCTCAAATTTTCTATTTGCACCCCCCCTCCCCTCAAACTTTCCATCCCCTTCAACCTTTCAATAATGTTTATGAAAAAAATTCTGTCTGTCGAAAAGTGAGAGGCGGGCACATACGAATCGTTCGGCTGGCGCCATGGCGCCCGCGGGCACGGGGTTGGGAACCCCTGGATTAGGTCAACAAATTGTGATTAAGGTTAAAACTAGAAAAAACATTGACACGTTTTCTACTTAGCTTGTTGCGAGAACTTTCCACGGCTGTTATTTAAAAAAAAATGGCTCAATTGTAATCCTGGATGGATGGAATTAGTTGAGGACAGATAGTTGAGAGGGGAGGGGTGCAGGTTTGTGGCGGTGGGGTAGACAGTTTTTAGCGATGCGTCTAAATTTGCGGGTGCCGGATGCTAATCTCACAACAGAGTCAATGTTCAAGTTCATTTATAGGCTAATTCTCTCAACGGCTTGCCCGACAATGCAACAATGCTTATAGTGTTATAAATACCGATGGGCCATGTACAACCCCTCCCCAGTAAGAAAGATCTGGGGGCCTTTTTGGATTTTTTTTTGTATTACTTCTACACTAGAAAAGAAACTGGATTCCGATTTCTTTTTAAAATTATTTTAAAAATACAATAAATATTAAAATTCCAATGCGAAAGTTTAAAAAAAAAAAGAGGGAAAAGGGCCCCTATTTGCCTTGGGTCCCTATGCCTTGATTACGCTAGCTTTACGGTAGCTACGCCACAGATTCCAACCTACAATAGCCTACATGTTTAAAATTTTGACAAAATCTATTTGTTTTTCCTCCTAACAGATAGACGCCAGTTAAAGCAAACTGCAGTACTGTAACGTTTTTACTACTCTCAAATGTACTGTTCTATTGTAATATTCTTGCTTCTATCAATTGTAAACGTTCTTCTTCTCTTCTATTTCTCACTCTCAGTCACAGTCACAGACGATCAAGAACGAAGAATAAGCAGTCTTCTGCAAATCTTTATTTGACTATCTTTCTTGGTAGGGAATTGTCTGTGTAGCGCGCATCTAACAAGACTATAGCGCCAATACGTGTGCTGCATAAATTACTGGCTAGGGCCGTCGTTTCTCCATCCCCTCTAAGGCTAACGCACCGGCTTATATACCCCACCCGCGAGCGTCTCGGATGACACCTTGCTCTTGGCACGAATTCTAACGCTTACCTGTGAAAATTTCCCCCGCTTTTGTGCTAACCGACCCCAAATAACCCTATATAAAAACTTAACGCGATCTCCTAAAATTCTAATAAGCTTATCCTCTGAAACCACAGACAATTCCCTTTACAATGATACCAATTACAATAAACATCAATAAGTTGTTCTTCAACAATAATACTTCAAGCATGCAAATATTGTAAACATATAATCAAATACACCTAATTAAAGTAGATTTCAATAATATCGGCTTGCTCCTAACTAACACTAAGATATTCTAATTAAAGATCAAGCTTGGCCTAATAGTTCATCCAATTTTCATGCTATAATACCAACTATTTATTAAGATATGACTTTTTCTTCTTGCTCTACTAAGCACAATTGACTAATTTCTAACAAATTCACTACATTTGACCCTACCAAAGTTAAGAATTTTGTCCTCAAAATTGATTTAGTTTATTAAAGGCTTTGTATATTCAACATCTTAAATCACATCTTCATAAACATGATACATCATCAACATCAATTATAATTATCAAAATGCAACATAATGTTCAAATAAAAAAAAAAACAACAACCAGAAACTGGATCCATTGTAATATCGATTAACATGAAGTTATTATACAGTCTTGTTTTGCATTTGTAATGTCTACGTTCCTTCTGGTTAGATCTGTACATCTTATAATTTCAATGTTCCTGTGGTATGTTCACAGACCAAACCATGAGCATAATTGTAATGCTTCTAAAGCTTCTATATTGGTCCTAGCACAAAGTTAAACTGTATCTACTTACATTTCGTTGGAATACATTCACATCCAGGAATGTAATGAAAAACACCTGATTTTAAAGATTCACAAGGTATCTTAATAATCCTGATCATTATTTAAGAATTCACCCGATATTTAAGTAATTTAGAACACTATTTTAAGAATTCACTCGGTATCCTAATAATCCAGAACACTATTTTAAGAATTCACACGGTATCCAAATAATCCAGCACACAGTCTATACTTATCAATTTAACAGGCTCTATTTTTGTTAATCCAACAGTCGACGAGGTCGTTTGATTTCTCGTCGGGGTCTTGTGTTTCCCCTTGCGTCGTTGTGTGTAGTAACAGTTAGTTTTGGGCTTGTTTCATCAGCCCTGTGATCATCGCCTCTCTCTGACAGCTGATTCTCTGTGTCTTGACCTTTGTCGCCTGTCTCATCGTCCGTTGAGTATTCCGACAGTTGAGGTGAACCACCATCGTGATGAAGTTTGAGTTGTAAGTCAACGATCCATTTCGTTGGTTCCCTTTTGGTGAAATGGTTTTAGTTTGTCGTGGTGCACGACTTTTGTCTTTTTGTCCTTGTTCTCTATCTCAAAGAGAAGGTCACTCAGTTTCCTTATGATGACGTATGGACCTTTCCAGTGTCTGGGAGCAAGCTTCCTACTCACGCCTACTTTCCTCGCCTCCTCCAGACACAACACCACATCTCCAACATTGTAGTCATTGGAGACAATGTTGAGGTCGTAGTATCTTTTGTTCCTCTCGTGTATGCCTGCTGTCTTCTCGACAGGTTGTTGCCTAACTTGACATCTCTCGCAACAGTTCACCCAGCTGGTGACCTCATGTTTCATTCTAAACCAAAAATAATATTCTTGTACCTTGGCTAATGTGTTTTGAATGTCAACATGTCTGGCGCCCTTGTTATTGTGACACTTGTCTAGAACCTTAGACATTAGGAGATGTGGCACTATCACCTTTAGTTCTGTCTTCCGTTCTTTTGTCACCCACTTCCAACATAATATGCCATCTGCAAGTGTCAGTCTGTTAAAATTCAGCCAGTAATAGCGGAGTTCCCGGCCTTCTGCGGTTAACTCCCTCTGTTCAGGTCTCTGTTCGTTCTGCACCCAGGTAATACACTTCTTCAAAACATTATCATCCTTTTGAGCCTTCCGAATTTCCTGCTGGGAGAACTGTAGACCCTTCCGCAGATAGAATCGATCATGTTTCTGGTCTGTAATAGAAGCTTTCAATATTGCGGCAACTGGTGCCACTCTATGTGTATTTTGTGTGCTTCTTGGAACTGCGTCATTAAAGTTGTAGAAGTTGGACCGCCATCTTTGGTCTTCTACTTTGAACATCTTTTCTCTGCCTCTGGTCTGTGTTGGGACTCTTCTACCATTGAGGTATAAGCCCTTTTTAGCCGAAAATTGAAACTCATGTTTCATTAGGAAGTCCATCCCCAAGAAACCATCTTCCTCAATGTCAGCTATGACTGTTGTCCACCTTGTGACAACATTGCCAGCTCTCATATCTACTGTACATGTGCCTAGACAGTTTATTCTGTCACCCCCTGCAGATTGCAGTGTGACCTTCTTGTCCATGGGTTTAAGTTTGTTTCTAATGGCTTGTGGTAACTTGTTGAAGGCTCTTGTGGACATGACAGTGACAGCAGCGCCCGTGTCTACCAGAAACATCATATTGTTCCTTGCTACCGTTACAGTCACCACTACTGAACACCCAGGGGAAACACTACGGATTGAAATCTCTGTTGGCACGTCCACTTGCTTGTTGCTTGCCGCGGCTTTTACTTTCAGAAAGTTAAGGCCTAAAAGATTTTCATCATTGTTATCTGTATCATTCTGTCGGATTTCATTTATTCTGGCTGTAGATTGGGTCGGCCGGGCTTGATAACTGTTTCTATTAGTTGACCGACGTTGGTTCATTTCTTGAAATCTACTATTTCTTGGGCAATTCCTAGCCAAATGTCTGCCCCCACAAGTGTAGCATCCCGAGTCGCTGGGCCTACGTTGATTACTGACCATCTCTTGTAGTCTTTTCACCTCCTGCTGTAGGCTATCTATCTGGCTCTGTTCCTGCACCGAACACATTTTTGTTTTTGTTGTGCTGTCTCTAGCACTGAGGTATTCGTCCAGAATGTTTCTGGCCTCATCTGTGCTAACTGGGCGCTGGGCGGCAATGATACCTGCGAGGTGAGGATCTTGTAGCCCCTTGAGAAAATAGCGCAGTGCAACTGTTGCTTTAGTTGCTTGGTCAGCTGACGGGAAAGCCATGGCCGTCAGTCGTTTCACATCGGACGTATATTCAGCGGTTGTCTCCCTTGCTGACATCTTTCTATTTTCTAACTGGGTCAGATGTGTAGCGGTGCCCACCCTGGTGTCAAATCTAGCGCTCAGTGCTGCGACAAACGTTTCAAGCGTTGCTCGGTCAACTTGAGTGAGTTCAAGAAATGCAAAGTTGGCCGCACTCCCCTCCAAACAAGCTGGTAGATGCAGTAGCTGTCTATCTTCATTCCAGCTGTTAATGCGAGATATTGCTTGGAACTTATTCCAAAACACTTGGAATGGCGCTGACCCGTCGTATTGTGGTAACGCCTGGTTCATACTTAATGGTCGCTCATCTTGTCTAGCGATTCTGAGTTCTTTAATCATTTCTTGCAGGTTTCTTATTTGAGCCTGTAGTTCAATGTCTGCCATTTTTCTCCTCTGTACTACTGGCCTGCTTTCAGTCTCTCTGGTTGCGTGTTAAAGATCGTTTCTTTCGCTGCCACCAAATGTAACGTTTTTACTACTCTCAAATGTACTGTTCTATTGTAATATTCTTGCTTCTATCAATTGTAAACGTTCTTCTTCTCTTCTATTTCTCACTCTCAGTCACAGTCACAGACGATCAAGAACGAAGAATAAGCAGTCTTCTGCAAATCTTTATTTGACTATCTTTCTTGGTAGGGAATTGTCTGTGTAGCGCGCATCTAACAAGACTATAGCGCCAATACGTGTGCTGCATAAATTACTGGCTAGGGCCGTCGTTTCTCCATCCCCTCTAAGGCTAACGCACCGGCTTATATACCCCACCCGCGAGCGTCTCGGATGACACCTTGCTCTTGGCACGAATTCTAACGCTTACCTGTGAAAATTTCCCCCGCTTTTGTGCTAACCGACCCCAAATAACCCTATATAAAAACTTAACGCGATCTCCTAAAATTCTAATAAGCTTATCCTCTGAAACCACAGACAATTCCCTTTACAATGATACCAATTACAATAAACATCAATAAGTTGTTCTTCAACAATAATACTTCAAGCATGCAAATATTGTAAACATATAATCAAATACACCTAATTAAAGTAGATTTCAATAATATCGGCTTGCTCCTAACTAACACTAAGATATTCTAATTAAAGATCAAGCTTGGCCTAATAGTTCATCCAATTTTCATGCTATAATACCAACTATTTATTAAGATATGACTTTTTCTTCTTGCTCTACTAAGCACAATTGACTAATTTCTAACAAATTCACTACAGTACCATCAGTATTTGTATCTACAAAGGCAGTAAAAGACTCTTTTATGAGCTTCTCTCTCTCTTTCAAAGAGAGAAAGAACCTCATAAAAATTTGGATAATTATAATAATTATAGGCCCTAAAATCGATAGCTCTTGAATTTAAAAAAAAAAAAGTTGTTCCATATGAATTTTTTAAATTCAACTTTTTAAACAATGACAGTTCTGTTTTGAGTGAAGAACCAGTAAGAACAAAAGATGCCGAAGTCCAAACAGATTTGACAGTGGATGAAACTGTCCATCTAAGTAATACAGACAGTAGAGACACCAGAGGCACATTTTTTGTTAATTGAGTGCCTTAATGGAGCACAGAATATTCCTATATGACTATAATATGATCTATAGTCAACTGATGCTGTCAAATCTCTAACTGGTTTTAGTAAGGAAACTGTTAGTGTCCTTCATATTAGATAAAGAACTTAAATACAAGAAGGAATTGTCGCAAATGTATACATTTTTATAACCTTGATTCGCTTGAGGCATGGGCTAACACTAAAAGTTATTTCTCTCATTTTTTACATATGTGTTTCAATGTGTTCTCAGATTTTTAGGACAATAATTTTCATTCTTTATATTAAGGCCAAGGCTATCAATATTTGGCCATCTAAAGATCTTGGTATATGATACATCCCTGTTGCCTTTTTTAGAAACTTTCCTGAATGCCAGGTTATTTTAGATATCATAGAATTTTTCACACAGCATAACCCAACATCCCAGCAAGCAAGTTTCAGTTTTAATCAGAACCAAAACAGTGTTAAAGCACTTATTGGTATTAGGGGTCGTCAAATGGAGTGCCCTGTCAAAACGGCCCGGGACAAATCGGCCCCGTCAAAATGATCCCGTCAAATCGACCCCCGACAAACCGACCCCGTCAAAAGGGCCCCGACTTATTGGCTCCCGTCAAATGGGCTCCTGTCATATTGACTTACGACATATTGGCTCCCGACATAAGGGCTCAAGATAAATGGGCTCCCGACAAATGGGCTCTCGACATATTGGCTCCCGACATAAGGGCTCACGACAAATGGGCTCCCGACAAATGGGCTCACGACATATTGGCTACCGACAAATGGGCTCCAGACATATTGGCTCCCGACAAATGGGCTCCCGACAGTTGGGCTCCCGACAAAAGGACTCCCGCCATATTGGCTCCAGACAAAATGACTCCCGACAATTGGACTCTAGACCAGTGGTTCCCAACCTTTTTCGGGTGGCGACCCCCTTTTATAAAAATTAAGTCACCCACGACCCCCATAGAATTAAAAAGCCGAAATTAGTATGGAAATTAATAAGCACTAAAATAAGATTTTCTAGTAGACTTTCAATATGAACTACTCTTGATAACCATGAGTAAAATTGCATACTATTCACTAAACATTCACGGTTAATTTTTTTTTTTAAGTATTTTTTTTTGTTAACGCCAACCTATGTCATTATCATTATCTTAATTTTGTTTTTAATCGAAAAATAGTGTTCAAAATAAAATTATATTCTCGAAAAGTCAATAAATTTTACGTTTGGATATAAATGGTTACTACTACACCAAAATTGTGTCTGAAGTTTTTCATCTTACGCGGAATCATTCTAGAAATCAAAGAATTTATCTTGTAATTCATCGGGAATGCTGGCAACATCAAGGGAAGAGGAGAATGGATAATGCGTCAATGCAAATTCTTTTTTTTTCAGTTCAGAGAAATAGCGCTTCAGTTCGTTTTCAATAGATTCAAGATGCCCAGAAATTTCTCCTTTCAAAATTTTTATTATCTCACAATTCGATTCATCTACCACACTGCAGAGTTTCTCAAATTTACAATATTTCCAAGATTTATTTTCTTCGCCGATTTTGCAGCTTTGATAAAAATGCCCCGAGATTATCATGGAAAGTGATAATATCCGTTCGTTTTCCAATGAAGCTTCAGGTTATGCTTATGTTGATGTTCGAACACATCTGCTAGGTATGATACTCTCTCCAACGACTCTATGTCGTTTTAAGTATACCAAAAGGTCTTGTTTCCTTTGCATTTCCAAGAACAATTTGATTTCAGATTTCAATTCAAAAACACGATTCACAATAATTCATTTGTCAGCCAGCGCAGAACCTCGTGATCTTTATTCAGGTCTTTGCTCAGTTCTTTGAAGGCTCCAGATTTTATATAATTTACGACTTTTACTAGCAATGGAGTCTTGGTGGCGATTGGTGAGGGCAGTGGTTAGGGAGCTAAATCTTTTCTGCTTTCTGAAAGCCCGATTTTGACCTAAACATAGATGGTGCACCATCCGTACAAACCCTCACAGCCGTTTTAACCCATTTTAGTCATCCAATGTAAAAAAAAAACGTATTTATTTTCTCCATGATATTTCACAAAAGAGCAACTCTACTTTGCTATCATCTGAATAAATATAGACAAAGTGGTGAAAACGTCCTGTTCGATCAAGTCTCTGACGTTTGCAACTAGCTTCATACCGACGAAAGAACTCCATATCTTTTTTGGTGTGTTTCGAATGACTCGTGTCAAAAGACGTTTTAGTTTTGAAGATTTCATAAACTCGTGACTGAGAACAACTTTGTACAGTACGCTTTGTTTTTTCTCTATTCCCTTTCAGTGATGTTAGTAAAGCCGAATTTCAAAAATTCTTCTAAATATTTATGTATTGTTTCAAATTACTAAGGTTTAGTATACCAGTTGGCGACCCCCCAGAAAGCCCTTCGCGACCCCCAGGGGGGTCGCGACCCCCAGGTTGGGAACCAGTGCTCTAGACAAAAGGAATCCAGACATATTGGCTCCCGACTAAATGACTCCCGACTTATTGGCTCACTATAAAATGGCTCCGGTTAAATAACTCCCGACAAACAAACCGTTTTCTGAGGAGTAATCACATTTTTATCTTTAAACAGTTCGCTTTCTACAAAGTTTCGAGTATTGTAATTTTATATTAACCTGATTTAAGTGCATGCTGAGCTGTTGTTTACGCTACACGACCCAAGCTCAGCTGTTTCTGTTTAAATTTAGCATGCAGATTACACATTTTGCGTTTGTTGTCTAAGCTTTTCACATGTTAATTTCAATGTATGGATGTCCACACGGACCCCCCTCCCTCCTTCCCAGTCCACGACAGTCAATATTAATCGACACTCCACCCACCATGTTGACGTCATAAAAGGATCAAAGGCTAGCAAACATGCTTTTAAAAAATTGATCCCTGGACTACAAAAACAACACACAAAGATGTTAACAATCATACTAGCTAGTATTACAAGGCGTGGGGGAGGGGGGTGGTCTGTAATGTGTTAGTCTACTTTAAATCGCAAGCCTAGGAAGTAGTTCATAAACGATACATTTATCTACTCGATACTTGCGAGGCTAAAAAGAGGGATGGGATGGGGGTCGGCTCGGGAAAAAACTTAAAAGAGACAACAAAGCGTTTATGTACGTCAGCATCGCCCTTTGTAAAACTTACTCAGGGGAGATAATTCCAAGTATAGGCCCTAAAAGTTTACTATTATATTTCTTGTAAAAAAAAAAAAAGTAAACGTATATAAAACTGAAGTTTCTAGTATTATATTATTTTTTATTATTTGTAGGATACAAGATAGTACATGATACAAATTCAACCACTATCACAAACACCTATTTAACATTGAAAATGTTAAATGAATTTCGGGTCCCTAACCAATGTCGCAAAGAAGAACCGCGCATCAGGAAAGCCCACTTCATATGTAGCGGCTTCTCGTGCCATGGACTTTGTTGTTTTTTACTTTCTCGTATATACGAAGTATAGAGAAAGTCTTGTAATCGTGCAAAAAAAAAAATCGAGATTTTTACAAATCTCGTTTAAAAAGAACTTTGCCGGCGACAGCGTGTTTTTGATTGTAGGGAAATAGAACTCGGCCTTGACGATGGTTAAAAAATAGAATTATAAATAACTTTTTTAAATATATAAATACATTTGACGACAATTTTTGAGCCCCCTTTTTGGTCTCAATCCCCTGCCACATCCGCCACAGTACACTTTTGAGGATCGGTCAAACAGTTTCGTGTCCACTATTGGGCTATTATCAAAGGGGGGCAACGAGTCAAAGAAGTCATATTTTTTTACTTTCTCGTATATACGAAGTATAGAGAAAGTATTGTAATCGTGCACAAAAATCACTTGAAATTTTCACAATTTTCACCGTATTACACCTCAGTCCTTCATCACATCCGAAGTATATAGGACTTATTTTAATCGGGCAAAAATTATCAATCCAGATTTATCAAAATTAAGAGGTTTTGTGCATAATCCAGTCTGAAAAACGGGGCAATTCTGTCCGTATGTCTGTGTGTCTGTCTGTGTGTGTGTGTGTGTCCGATAACTTGAGTACCGTTACATCTAGATTGATGAAATTTCATATATAAGTATTTTATCAAAATCGTAGATCCGTATCAACTTTTGAGTGATTTCCGATAACCGGAAGTGGTACTTTTCCTACTTTGAATTTTTCAAAAGCCTATAACTTGAGTAATTTTTCAGATAGATAAATGAAATTTCACATGTAAGTAAAAGATCTAATTCTCTACCTTCTGTTAAATTTTGAGTAATTTCCGTTGACCGGAAGTAGTAATTTACGCTACTTCCGATTTCTCAAAAACTAATGTAAATTTTTAAAGTACTAATAATATTGCGCACTATTATGCACTTTTTTATTTGGCGTTCACTTAGTGTGCAATTAATTTGTCTACGAGATTTTATTCTATTTTTAAAATTTTTAGTATTTAAAATGGATTAAAAATCATGTCTATAGCCCGAGTTCCCATCCCCTCTTGTTTTATATAAGAACTGGGCATACTGCCTAGCTTCGCTTAGGTTTTTAAGTAACATTTGAGAATTTGAATACTTAATTATTTAGCGATGGATTGGGTGTGGAGTGCTTTAATTTAAACAGTAATGCTAACTTTAGAAAAAAAATGTTTTTGTTTGTCATTTAAATACCTTTCTCAGAGAAATATCGGAAAGTACGCAATGTATAACTAAAATGGATATAGAACTACACAGGTTCCATGAACAGTATATCTCATAGTTTATATTACATTGCCTTTTGAAATTTATTTATTTATTTAATTAGTATACGTAACTGAATTAACAACTTAATTTTGTACTAAAACAAATGCTATACCTCGTCATTTTCTGTTTCTGTTTAACCCTTTCCCCGGCGACTGGGTGTAATCGACCCGAAGTCGCTATATTTTTGCTCATATCTCGAGTCTCGTTTTATAAATTTTTCTGGGCCTCATTCCCATCTATAAGGTGGTTGGGATGAACACATTGGAGGTTGTAAATTTAAAAAATATGCGTAAAAAATTTTTTTATGAGGGTTTGAATTTTTTTTATATGGTCCCTGGCAACTGGGTTTTACACACCCGTACACAATTTTGAATGGAAAAAATATTTATAACTTATAAACTGTCTTCTAAATATTTGTTTTTACTCATTGTGGGTTAAGTCATTGTGTTAAATTTTCAAAGTTTAACTATAAATTAACAATCTGAAGGTATTTGAGTAACAAAAATATCAAACAGGATTGAAGTAATCAACTTTAGTAATAAAATTATAGAACAGTAGAACGTTTTAATAATTTGCACCTCAGAGAGCACAGTTGTTAGATAAAATTAAAATAACTGGACATTTCCTTTTGCTGGCAGGAAACTTTAGTTTTCTTTGACAAAATATGGGACCCTTTTAGTGGTGTTACATGAGTCACATGCCCTAAATATTTTAATTCCATACTTATCGGAATTGCTTGGTATGTATTGGATAAATCTACTCCCACCTCTAAAATCAACCAGTTGCCCAATTAGTAATGATCTCTCCAGAAACATAACACCCTGCTAAATTTGTATGGAATATCTACCATAATGGAAGCAAATATACCATGAGCCTGATGGACTGTTATTGTAATTGTTGTGAAAGTGAATATGACCCAGAAGGTTGCTGAATCTCTTCATAGAAAATTCTGCCTTCAAAAACTTCAATAATTAGAACTGAATTGACATACAACTAAATTGTTATTCTGCAGAGTGCCAGTGTCTCCTCTTGCTTTCTCTCCATCCCTGCTAATGCAGTCAAATATTGGTTGTATTATTTTTTGTATTCATGTACAGAAGAAATATTTTGAGTCAGGCTGTTTATATTTTTCCTGGGATTAGCACTTCAGGCAGTGGTCTAGTGTACTGTTACTTTGTCTTTCCTGAAAATATTTCTTTTTCTTCACTTTGCACCATCAGTTTCATTTCATTATGTGTGCCAACTGTTGACACATTATTGATAGTTGAAATGCAGTATATTGGGTAGACCTTGTCATCAGAGCTGGTTGAAACTGAACCAGGATTATCTTCTACCTCTGATACTGATGGCTGCAATTCTTCATCTTCTACCTCTGATACTGATAATTCAGACTCAAAACTTGTTGGTAATTTTCACCTGCTATACCAAAACTGGCAAATATATTCCTTTATCATTCGCCTTGAGTTTAGACAAAAGCATTCAAGACTTGTCACAACCTGTAGAACACCCACCCCACTCCCAGTTTGATCAATTCATTACCCAGTATCAACTTTCAAGCAGCATTACAAAGTTATTTTGCCTTTTTGTCCTCATTCGTACTACTAATGAGGTTTATGTCAAGTTACTCTAAAATGCTCCACTGTCTCTATCTACATTCCAGAGCTCCCTAAAAGAGTACAAATCACCATATATGTCCTCCCACAGGCAATCTTACCCCTGCATTTCATTAACCTATTGTAACTCTAAACTACAGTTCTGTCTGTAACTGCAAGTCAGAGCTCCAGCAAAGAGTATAAATCACTACATGTGTCCACCCACAGGTTAACTCTAGCTTGAGAATCCCATCAACCTGTAGTATCATATTACAGCTCTCTCATTGACAACAACATGTCTTGTGTTCCCCATGGCCTCTGTGCCCTGAATACCTCAACTGTGTCAGTATTGTTACCCACCCCGCAATGAACAAAGAAAAGAATTTACTATAAGAAAGTCTTTGGGTGTGATCCACCCAGTTGCCGGGGACAGGGTACCAAATATGTTGCCGGGGAAAGGGTTAAAATAGTATACAATTATTTGAAAAATAAAAATTTTACAAACGTTACCTCCCTTGAAAACTGAACGTATGACGTAAGTCTTTGTTTACTTTTTTTTACTTTCTCGTATATACGAAGTATAGAGAAAGTATTGTAATCGTGCAAAAAAAAAAATCGAGATTTTTACAGATCTCGACGTTTTACACCTCACTGATACGGAAAAACATAATTTTGCAATCTTGTCCGTATGTCTGTGTGTGTGTGTGTCTGTGTGCCTGTGTGTAAACACGATAACTTGAGTACCGTTACAGCTAGGTTGATGAAATTTCACATATAAGTATTATATCAAAATCGTAGATCCGTATCAACTTTTGAGCGATTTCCGATAGCCGGAAGTGGTACTTTTCCTACTTTGAATTTTTCAAAAGCCTATAACTTGAGTCCTATTTCAGATAGATAAATGAAATTTCACATGTAAGTAAAAGATCTAATTCTCTACCTTCTGTTAAATTTTGAGTAATTTCCGTTGACTGGAAGTAGTAATTTACGCTACTTCCGATTTCTCAAAAAACTAATGTAAATTTTAAAAGTACTAATAATATTGCGGACTATTATGCGCTTTTTTATTGGGCGTTCACTTGGTGTGCAATTAATTTGTCTACGAGATTTTATTCTATTTTTTAAAACTTTAAGTATTTAAAATGGATTAAAAATCATGTCTATAGCCCGAGTTCCCATCCCCTGTTATTTTATATAAGATTATTCGAGAAAGTTTAGGGGAGATCACTCCCGGTTTATTACAAACAGTTGCTATGCTTATATAAGAAATTACGGTATATGAACATATTTAACGACTATAATGGCTGTTTCCGACGGGAATAAATTTTTTTTGTTACCTTCCAGGGTTGGTCTACGACGTCATTTAATATTAAGGGGATCGTTCGTCTATTTATATATATATATATATATATATATATATATATATATATATATATATATATATATATATATATATATATATATATATCTCATATAAGGAGAATTTCACTCACGATCATCTTTTAGCCCTCGTCGAGGGCTTTGAGTCCGACCAACAGTTTTTCCATACGGCATAGTCATCTATAGTAGTGTATGCAAAAACTTAGCATGATGTACAGACGTTAAGTAACCTAACAATTGTGTTAAAATTTCCCTGTTTTTTCCATAAAATACAAAGATTATATAGGGCAATATGACTGGTCAGTTTTGACCCATTTCACGATTTTTCCAGGACATGGCGAGTTTTTTGTGACACTCCAAGGCCTTCTTCTACCACCTCACACAATTTCAAGGGGGGTCGTCAGAGGAAATTTTTTTTCGTAATAGAGCTCATATAAAGAGAATTTCTCTCGCGGTCACTTTTTAGCCATTCACCTAAGAGTATGCAAAAAATTAGCCAGATATACTGAGTTTAAGTACCCTAAAATCCGCGTTGAAATGGCCCTCTGTTTTTCCCATAAAATACAAAGATTATATAGGGAAATACAACTGGTCAGTTTTGACCCCTTTACGAAGTTTTCCCAGATATGCCGAGTTTTTTGTGACGCCCCAAGGCGTTCTCCTACCACCTCACAAAATATCAAGGGGGGTCGTCGTCGGAATTTTTTTTTTCGTAATAGGGCTCATATAAAGAGAATTTCACTCGCGGTCACTTTTTAGCCCTCGTCGAGGGCTTTGAGTAAAACCGACAGTTTTCCCTAAAGGTCAAGCCATTTACCTAAGAGTATGCAAAAAATTAGCCAGATATACTGAGTTTAAGTACCCTAAAGCCTGCGTTGAAATGACCCTCTGTTTTTCCCATAAAATACAAAGATTATATAGGGAAATACAACTGGTCAGTTTTGACCCCTTTACGAAGTTTTCCCAGATATGCCGAGTTTTTTGTGACACCCCAAGGCGTTCTCCTACCACCTCACAAAATATCAAGGGGGGTCGTCGTCGGAATTTTTTTTTCGTAATAGAGCTCATATAAAGAGAATTTCACTCGCGGTCACTTTTTAGCCCTCGTCGAGGGCTTTGAGTAAAACCGACAGTTTTCCCTAAAGGTCAAGCCATTTACCTAAGAGTATGCAAAAAATTAGCCAGATATACTGAGTTTAAGTACCCTAAAGCCTGCGTTGAAATGACCCTCTGTTTTTCCCATAAAATACAAAGATTATATAGGGAAATACGACTGGTCAGTTTTGACCCATTTCCCGATTTTTCCCGGACATGGCGAGTTTTTTGTGACACCCTAAGGCGTTCTCCTACCACTTCACAAAATTTCAATGGGGGTCGTCGAAGGAATTTTTTTTTTCGTAATATAGCCCATATAAGGCGCCAGTCAGTAGAGGTCAGTTTTGACCCCTTCTCCGTAGACTTTTCGGCCAACCGTCACCATCGTGCCAAATTTGACGCGCCTGCGGCGCCGGGAAGTGCCCTATCGGGCACTTGACCACTTTGCTTTATATATATAGATATTCGAGAAAGTTTAGGGGAGATCACTCCCGGTTTATTTAATAACCTGAAAGCATATTGACTGTAATTGTATCGTAGGGACCCTTACCCGGCATGTGTAATGGGCTGCAGCATCCTACACCCAGGGGTCGGCGTGGTCGAGTCGGTAAAGCTCATGGTTCGAACCCTCGGGCAGATGAGGCTCGTTAGCTGTGGGACAGCCACTCTTCTAGGAGAGACAACTCCAAAATTAAACAACTGCTGCCTTGTAGTTTGTTCTTGGTTGGACAAAGGCTATGGAAGCAAATCCAAAAAGAAAAGCAGGCTGAAATCGGAGTCAATGGCCTCAATGGCGCATAACCAGTTGACACGTAACGCTTAATTGTGTTTAAGGCGTGGTCGAGTCGGCAAAAAGCTCATGGTTGATAAATTCGAACTCGAAATCTCGATTTCAAGCCCACTGGCTGATAAATCTCGATCCCCTTCAACACTAATAATTAAGAACGAAGAAGAAGAAGATCCTACACCCCTAAGTAGAAATGTAACTGATGACCACTAAACTAAATAAACCGGGAGTGATCTCTCCTAAACTTTCTCGAAATTCTTATTTAAAACAACAGGGGATGGGAACTCGGGCTATAGACATGATTTTTAATCCATTTTAAATACTTAACGTTTTAAAAATAGAATAAACTCTCGAAGACAAAAAAATTGCACACCAAGTGAACGCCAAACAAAAGTGCATAATAGTGCGCAATATTATTAGTACTTTAAAAATTTACATTAGTTTTTTGAGAAATCGGAAGTAGCGTAAATTACTACTTCCGGTCAATGGAAATTACTCAAAATTTGACAGAAGGTAGAGAATTAGATCTTTTACTTACATGTGAAATTTCATTTATCTATCTGAAATAGTACTCAAGTTATAGGCTTTTGAAAAATTCAAAGTAGAAAAAGTACCACTTCCGGTTATCGGAAATCGCTCAAAAATTTAATACCTATCTACGATTTTGATAAAATACTTCTATATCAAATTTCATCAACCTAGCTGTAACGGTACTCAAGTTATCGTGTTTACACACGGACAGACAGACAGACACACAGACATACGGACAGAATTGCAAAGCCCAGTTTTTCAGACTGGATTACGGATAAAACCTCTTAATTTTGATAAATCTGGATTGATAATTTTTGCCCGATTAAAAAAAGTCCTCTATACTTCGGATGTGATGAAGGACTGAGGTGTAATACGGTGAAAATTGTTAAAATTTCAAGTGATTTTTGTGCACGATTACAATACTTTCTCTATATTTCGTATATACGAGAAAGTAAAATTAATACAGTACAAGAAAAACATTTTTTTTTTAAATTAAGACATGGCAACCTAAAGCTAAGGACGTGTTATTATCTTAGGCTTATTTCTGTTGTCCATCGAGGAATAAGTGGTTTTGACATGAGCCATTATCCTTATGTCGGGAGCCGTATTGACTAGAGCCAAAATAACGAGCCTTTTTGTCAGGAACCATATTGACGGGAGCCAATTTGTCGCGAGCCTAAATAACGGGAGCCTATATGACGGGAGCCACATAGACGGGAGTCAATTTATCGTGAGTCAGAATGACCGGAGCCTTTTTGTCATGAGCCAATTTAACGGGAGCCAATTTGACGCGAGCCTAAATGACGGAAGCCCTTTTATCAGGAACTATATTGACTGGAGCCCTTTTGCTGGGAGCCCTTTTGTCTGGAGCCATTTTTGTCGTGAGCCTAATTGACTGGAGCCTACATGACGGGAGCCTAAATGATATGAGCCAAATTGTCGGTAGTCGTAATGACGTGAGCCTATTTGTTAGAATCGTTATTGACAGGAGCCCTTTTGTCGCGAGCCTTATTGACGGTAGCCCTTTTGACTGGAGTCTAAATGACGGGATCCATTTGTCTATGAACCTTTTGTCGGGGTCGATTTGACAGGGCTATTTTGTCGGGGCAGTTTTGTCCGGGTTGTTTTGACGGGGCCGTTTTGTCCAGAGTTTCTTTCAGGCATCTCTTCGGGCGGGCAAAGCCCCCCCCCCCCCCGAAATTTTTGTACCGCCCCCCCCCCCCCCGAACGAAATGAAATTTATATAATTTATATAGAAAATATATACTTTTAACAGTGTCCGCCCCCCCCCCCCCGAAGAAAGTCTACCCCCCCCCTAAAATTTCAAGTGCCCGCCCCACGGAGAAAAAAGTCTGGAAGAAACACTGGTTTTGTCACGGACCGGTTTGACGCCGCACGGTCAAATGGACGTCACACTCATTGGGGGAGGAGGGGGGGGGGTCGTAATTTTGTAACTGCGTGTGTGATGAGGGGCAGGGGGGGGGGGGTTTCAGATGGTGCGACGTCACACTTTTGCATTATAAAAAACATGTTAGAAAATGAATTTTAGATGTTATTTCACGTTTTAGAAAACTGTTTTAATAAATTGCAATAGGAATTGATTAAAATACTCTATTTTGACAGAGTTCAGACAAGACTTTGGAAAAATATAGATGTCTTAAGAAAAATTCAACTGCAATTTTGAAGGGGGTTGTAGGCTGAGGTGTGACGTCATTTTAGGGTGGGTGTCTGACTTTTTGTGACAATGTGTGACGGGGGGGGGGGGGGGGGGGGGAGGTAAAAATCGTCATAAAAAAAGCGTGACGTCATTTATAGATGACCCCAATACACCTTTTGGTGCTATTTCTTTTATCTTGTGGTTAGGCAGAATCTCAGATGAAGAGATCACACTTAGAATTGGAATTTTAGATGTTCTAGAAGAAGGAGGCCCTGTTCTTGCGGACAGGGGTTTCACTGTTCTGAACATGAGTTTGATAAAAGGAAAATTTCACTAGTGACATCTGTCTTCTCAAACAGAGTTTCTTCCAGGCAACTCTTTGTGGGGGGGGGGGGGGGGCAGTTTAGCTTCCACCTTCCCTGAACAAAATGGAATTTATATAGACAATATATACTTTTAACAGTGCTATCTCTTCCCCCCCACCCCCGAACATTTTAGTCTGCCCCCCCAATAATTTCAAGCGCATCCCCCCCCTCTCCCCCCCCCCCCCCCGAAGAAAAAAAGTCTGGAAGAAACACTGTTCTCAAAGGACACAGTCCAGTTCTCATTAGATGAGCCTAGTGAAAATAAAATGGTTTCCTCTCTCAGATTTTATGTTGAGAGAGCAGTTAATAAAAAAATTAAAAATCTTACAGAATGTAATCCTTGCTTCATTTTTTTTTACCTAGAAGAAACATTATGTATGTGCCTTTCTGTGTAATTTCTCTGAGAATCCATTAATTTGTGTTGAATTATTGTCAAAAACAGATTAGTGAACAATGTTGTTATAATGTATTTTTTATTTTAAAAAATCTAAAATAAAAAAAAATGCAACATTTTCTGGCAAATATTCACAATTATTTACAAGGTATCCAAACTAAGAGTGCATTTTAGCTAGTTTTTACAATGTTTAGATGCATACAATCATTGCTTGTTAATGTAGGCAAGTAAAAATCAAAATCTGAGAGTTGAAATTAAAACTCCAAAAAGCTGCATCAAAATTAATTGTTTCTAAGTAAATAAGTATGCTATAGTAAAAAAATAAACAGAACAAGCATTTATATAAGTTAGAGCAAAATAGCTGGTATTTGATCTGATGATACAATTTGTTAGCTTATTTCAAATGACATGAATTTAAAACTGTAGGATATTCTAAACAAAAATCTTTTCATTCAGCACACAATTGTTGTAAACTTAAGACTTAGGGGTTGAGACACACTATAATTCCAACCAGCTTGGAGACGTCTTCAGTAAACAAAAGACCATCAGGGGAGGCTAGCAGCAAGAAAAGGAAATAAAGGGTGAACAACTGAACCTGTGCTTTGGAAATTTTGAACTTAATATCTTTTTTTACCATGGGTTCCAACTTTCTTCCCAATTGTACTGGGGCAAAATAGAAAATTGATTTAGTATGTTGAACAAGTAAACTTGCTGCACATTGTTTTTGTCGGTGATATGCAGAATTGTGTGGACATTTGACACTTATCCTTTTTTTTTCTTTCATTGTGCCAATCTGTAGTATCTTGGCCAATAGTGTTTAGAAAAGTATTTTGGCCAATAGTGTTTAGAAAAGTATTTTGGCCAATAGTGTTTAGAAAAGTATTTTGGCCAATAGTGTTTAGAAAAGTATCTTGGTCAATAGTGTTTAGAAAAGTATCTTGGCCAATAGTGTTTAGAAAAGTATTTTGGCCAATTGTGTTTAGAAAAGTATTTTGACCAATTGTGTTTATTTCTGACTGGCGCAATTCTGATAGATTTTTATTGCACACTTCCGAATGATACAGGCATAAACAAAAGATCCTTATTTGGAGCCTGTGATTTTACCCCTGATAACACAAGGGTTGGCACAGGAACTGGAAAAAACAACCTTCAAAACATCCACATTGAAAATGGAGTTGATGCTTTAAAATTTTGCCAGCATATTCATGTTAACCATTGTCCCAGAGTTACAATGGTATTTATTTTCTCTCTGTAGCATTTCAGAGTACTTTTTTGATGAAATTTTAACACAATTTGGCTGATACCAACTTTGTAGTTTTTCTGTTGGTGCCATAATGTATAGCTCTTTCCAACTGCAGCCAATAGCGTATCAGCTATTTGTAAAGTAAGATTGTAGTTTTTGATTATATTAAAATTTGATTTAAAGGTTTTTATTTTTACAACATGGCTATTTAAAAAAAGAAAAAAAAAAAAACTAATTACAACCTAAACATAATCAGCCTACAACCATAAACAGCCTAAAGGATTTTAGTTGTTTGCTTGGAAGGTGATGAAGGTTTATTAAAATAAATGACAAAAAACTTAAAGACCTACACCTAAAACAATATGTTTACAACAAACATAATACAGAATGAATAAGGACTAAAATTATGCATTTTTATTTTTGTGTGGGCCAAAGTAGGAATGGAAAAAGAATGTACAGTAAATTCATGAATCAATATGATAATTTGCCTATTATATGATCTGAAATCACATGAAAATAGAGGAAACTATCAAAATAAAGTTATAATAAAACAAATGGAATGACGGAAAATATATATAAAAATAATGACATCATTTATTATAGAAACAACAATATCACCCTTAATTATTTGGCTAACATACAGCATATGCATAAATGAAACAAGGCATATATGATTAACACAATAACAAAAAAAGTAAAATAAATACATAATGTTAGGATCAGGATTCTGGTAGTAATAGGGATATTAAGGATATTAAAACTTAAAAGGTTAAAATTAAGGTTCAGGTCCAGAGAAAAAAAAAAACTATCAGCATTGCAAATTAACTAGAAATATAATAAAAATGTGTAACTAAATGAGTATTTTTGCAAAGTTTTCTATACAATACTACTGATCCAAAAGGCTCAAGTACAAACCTAGGGTTAAAATTCATTTGTCATCCCTGAGTCCACCCAGCTCAAATGGGTATCTGACTCATGTTAAGGAAAGTAAAGGCAGTTGGACTTAGTGCTGACAATACTATCCGTCCTCTGCCAAGGTCACTGAAACAGGTGAACTCTATTTCACCTGCTCCATAGACTTTCAGGTTCAAAAAGATACTTTTTGTTCTATACAATAATATCTCTTATTAAAAACAAGTAGGATAAAAAGGTATAAATAAAGTTGGTTTAATTAAAGTGTACCAGCAATTGTTTCTCCTTTACTGACAAAACTCAGAACAAAAGATCTCTGACATTCATGCTTGTAAGATGGGTTATGAATGTCATGATTGAAATCCCCTTCAATATCACATTAAACAAAATTGTAAGCTACATCTTGATAGAAATCCCATTCATTATCACATTAATGTACCCTTTAATATCACATTAAGTGTTGTTATTATATATTTATAATGTTAATAAATCTAAAACTAAAAAAAACAGTGCAACATTGTCTGGCAAATATTTACAATTATTTACAAGGTATGCAAACTAAGAGTGCATTTTAGCTAGTTATTTACAATGCTTGAACATGAATTACTATGTTTAGATGTCATGATTGAAATCCCCTTCAATATCACATTAAACAACATTGTAAGCTACATCTTGATAGAAATCCCATTCATTATTACATTAATGTAGATTGTAAGCTACATCTTGATGGAAATACCTTTTAATATCACATTAAAGAACAAAGAAGATTGTAATCTACACATCAAAGTTGTCTCTAAAGTTTAACCAATCCTAAAAGCTATAAAGTAAAGTGTCCCAGGAATTTTTTCTTCTTTACTGACCAACCTCAAAAACAAAAGATCGCCCACATTCATGTGTATCAAGCAGGTGTTGGAGCCCGTCGTGCCTTGCGATTCACAAAACACGGATATCAGCTCCTTCCTGGTGATGCCCTGTTGTCTGACCAGTTTAACCCATATCTTGCTGGCTTCCTCCAGTCTGACAGCTAGGCTTGTGAAGTACAAGCCTGGGACTGGTGCAGTGAATATGCCAGTTAGAGGGTTAAAATATGGGCAGGTGTGGGAGACCCAGGTGAAGTTGGCTATTACAGGAGACTGTGTCGGCTGGTCACCTAGGTAGAGGGAAGCGGAAAATCCTGGAGGGTCTTTAGGGTGATGGGTGTCTGTAGAAGATTTAAGGAGAAAAACTCTACATGTGAGATTTATAACAGTAAATATTGTGCAACATTGTTTTCTATAGAAGGGGAAGCAATGGTTATAGAGAAAATATATTGCATGTGAGATGTTAATGACTGAAAAATACTATGCAACCTTTGGGGTGTGTAGGAGGGTGTCATGGTTGAAGAGAAAATTAATACAAGTGAGATTTATACAACAGAACATATTGTGCAACATTGTTTTCTATATGTAACTAGTGGAGTTACCAGGGACGATAAGAACGTATTACAGTCTGTCAACTTTGACATGACCAAGGCCAAACTGGGCTGACGCAACAGTGCAGGTGGTCTAATAATCGGATTGTACAACAGAGCTGCGCAATTAATATTCTGATGCAACGATTAGAATCGATTACGAATACGATTACGAATACGATTACGAATACGATTACGAATACGATTATGAATACGAGGAGATAAAATAGGAAGGCGACAGTTGAGAACGGGGGCAGTATCAAGTTGGTTATTGAACGGTGTAGACGTGTGTGTTAGGATAGGAATTATGGACACGTGCATTCTGTTATGTGAGGACTAGTGAGGACAGTGGGGGTCAGTTGGTTCATTTTATTCTTGTGGAACATTGATGCATTGTTATGTAGAGCATTTCTATTGATTCATGTAATAAAGAGATCAATGTAAACCTGCATTTCCGAGTATTGTGGTCGATGTTGTGTGCTGGTCAAAGGTAGCACGAGTAAATACACTCGGTAACATTTGGCTCTGTCAGCAGTGAAATCGGTAACATTTGGCACTACAAGCAAATAGACTCGGTAACATATAGAAGGGGAAGCAATGGTTAAAGGGAAAATATTTGCATGTGAGATACATTATATAAGAGAAAATATTGTGCAATTTTTTAAGTATGTTGAAGGGTAAGTCATGGTTAAGGGAAAATCAAAACGTGAGATTTTTATAACAGAAAATATGGTATGATCTTTGTTTTCTGTAGATGGAGAAGTCGTGGTTAAATAAAAACAGTTTGTTAAATAAAAACAGTTTGTTAAATAAAAACAGTTTGTTAAATAAAAACAGTTTGTTAAATGCTTTCACTAAACAACAATCATTTACTCAACAGTGTTTTGATAGCAAAAAATTAAATTCTTATAAACAATCTCAATGGTTTTTTTTACAACTGCTAGTTAATCTGTGCAATGTATACATGGTGTTTCTAATCAAACATTTTAAAAAACATCAAGTTGACAAAATTTTAACAAGGAATATCAGTTATATGTTCCTGTAAATAGTCCATCATTGCAAACAGCTTAATTCTCTTTGATCCAAACAGATGTTCCATCTGTTCGTCACACAACATATATTTTTTGTCATTAGGATCCTGAAGATTCCTCTCCTTCACTATAGACCACAAAGTCTTCACAACCTCCAGCCTTGGCATCTCATTTTTTCCCACAACAGCAGCTAACTGATCAGACAAATGGCACGGGCGAAAATAGAGCGATGGTTTCTTCTTCTCATCTGGGTCTTTTTCCATCTCTTTTCCAGCTCTCCTACTTCTCAGGCCTATTTCTTCTTCTTGAAATGTTTTGGCAAATCCTTCATCGTCCATAAATGGGTCCTCAATGTCATCTGCCTTCGTTGCTGATTTCCTTTTCTTATGTTTAGCACTGGATGTGGTGGGTTCTGACTTCTTGGGTTCCGTTTTTGTTATGTGGAGTGCTTAAGTTTAAATAGTATTTTTTTGTTAGAGAAACACGAGTGAAATATTCGCAAACTTATTACTTGCAAGGTAATTAGAACTACGGGGGCTTCATTGATAGTATAACTAAAAAATTATATTAAATTAACTTGAAAGTTAATTTCTACAATAAATTAAAATAAATACCTTAATTTATAACAAAATTCTTACTTAAACGAATGCTATACTTTGTCATTTTCTGTTTTAGTTGAAAATAGTATTAAATTAATTTGAAAAAAATTGATTACTTTTTAAAGTTACCTCCCTTGTACACAGACCCCATGTTTACTTTTTTCACACAAAAAAAAAACTGCTATGCTTTTATAGGAAAATATGACAGTGGGCTAATCTAACGGCCTTCAGGAGTCTTCTGATGGGCAAATGAGTTCATTGCCTAGACTTAAAACCAAACTGCTACTCATACGGAAACTAACAAGAGGATTGCACCAGGGAGGGGAGGTAAAGGCCTCATGAAAACCCACAGGTCTTGGGACTGGGTACTTGGGTGAGAGAGATGCTGGATTCTTCAACGCTCAAGCATTGCTGGCTATGCCAATCAAACACTATCATCTGTGTATGGTTCAGTGAAACTATCTATGACAATATCAATGATGACTAGCCTTCTTGAATAACTCAGTGATCAGATCTATGACAGATACAGAGATATCCATTCACATGGGGTGTGTTGGTTATGCTCATTTAACACTATTAACAGAAAAGGAGAGGAAGAGAGAGAGGGAGAGAGAGGTATTACGCAATACTTACATAAAGATTGCAATTCTTCACTCATATGTGAAAATTCAGTTTTCAGATCTTGAAGCTGTAATGGAATAAGGCATTTAATTTTAATTACATGAAGGTGAAATATAACTACATGAACATGTAATAACAATATTTAATAGATAACAGAATCAGTTTTCAGTACTTCATTGAATGTTTAAAAATACAACAATTAAAATTAAGATTCGAAAATTTGTTATAATTTTGTTGTTATAATTTGATCATTATCATACATGTGCTATGATGCTATAATTGAGGATCCAGACAAAAGGCAGAGTAGACACCAGGCCAAGAGTTATGTTTTTTAATTAGACCTTACACTAAATTAGTTTAATAAAACAAGCAGCTCCAATTAGATACATTTTTAGTTTTTGTATAACAAGCGACAAGCAAGGGCTAAGTGGCCAATTTGGCCAAATTGAAGAGGGCCATCCAAAAAAGCATCTAGTGGAGAGGTTTAGATTTAGTCCTTTGCTCCTCAGGGGCCTCACAAGAATAAGCTACAAGTTTGGTAACAATAAACTTAAAGTAAACCATTTTGAAAAAAATGGCTTGTCATTGTTTACACGGCTTTCCCTACTTGCTTGATTTTTTGTTTTGTGTCTTTCTATTATTCTTTCAATATTTAGTAATTTCTTTTTTGTTTTGTGTCTTTCTATTATTGTTTCACTTTTTAGTGATGTCTTTTTTGTTTTGTGTCTTTCTATTATTGTTTCACTTTTTTGTGATGTCTTTTGTGTTTTGTGTCTTTCTATTATTGTTTCAATTTTTAGTGATGTCTTTTTTGTTTTGTGTTTTTCTATTATTGTTTCACTTTTTAGTGATGTCTTTTTAGTTTTGTGTCTTTCTATTATTGTTTCACTTTTTAGTGATGTCTTTTTTGTTTTGTTTCTTTCTATTATTGTTTCACTTTTTAGTGATGTCTTTTTAGTTTTGTGTCTTTCTATTATTGTTTCACTTTTTAATGATGTCTTTTTTGTTTTGTTTCTTTATATTATTTTTTCTCTTTTTATTGATGTCTTTTTTGTTTTATGTCTTTCTATTATTGTTTCACTTTTTAGTGATGTCTTTTTTTTGTGTCTTTCTATTATTGTTTCAATTTTTAGTGATGTCTTTTTTGTTTTGTGTCTTTCTATTATTGTTTTGCTTTTTAGTGATATCTTTTTTGTTTTGTATCTATTATTTTTTAACTTTTTAGTGATGTCTTTGAAAAGGGTATCAGCTTTTGTCACGAAGTTAGTGTCAGATGTAGATTTCATTATCATTTGAGAAGGTAGGCTTTAGTTTCCAGCAACAATAGTCTTTTGACTATGTCAAAGTTTCTCAAACCGTGTCCTCGCTGGCTTATGGTGCATGGTAGTGTTCACTAAACTTTCCGTGTAATATTACAGAAAATTGTGCAAGCCAGAGTGGGGCTGAAATCTGCAATTTTTGTGCAACCAAAAATTTCAAAGGGAACATTCCCAATTTTGCAAATCTGTTGTTTTTTTTTTAATTTGTTCTCATAACATAGCCATCCACACCTAATTTTCCTGAGGCTTAATGCAATAAGCAGTAATGAGAAACATATATTTTTTGAAAATATCTGGATAGAACAAACTTATTCTGTACAGAACAACATTGCTTTACCTTGCTCTAGACCAGGGGTTCCCAACCCTGTGCCCGCGGGCGCCATGACGATTCGTATGTGCCCGCCTCTCACTATTCCACAGAGACAGAATTTTTTTCATAAACATTATTTTAAAATACGATTTATTTTTATTCATTTGTTACAGTTTTAATTTTTTTGACTGCCTAGGTTTATTAAATATGTTTGATACTTGTCCCAACTTGTCTAGCGGCGAGCCAGACTGCACTATTTACGCTAGCCTGGAACGGCTAGTGCCATTTGCACATCACACCTTGTACACGCAGAAAACCCAAAGTGAACGAATGGAACGAACGCCGCGAACTGATCCGATAAACGCTGAAGGCGCCAAATCACAAGGCCAATAGTTTCCTTCTGTATCAATCCTTTTACTTGCCAAATAAATGTTATGGAAATAGCCGCATGTATGGCAGATTTTGTTCAAGGTAAGACAGAAGAACTAGAGTTAAAAATTTTGGACCTTAAGGACGATATTTTGCTCAAATCCTTAATGTCAGAGGACTTTTGGAATACAGTGGATAGAGAAAAGTTCCCATTGTTGAAAAAAGCGGCATATAAAATTGAATCATTTTTCGGTTCGACATATTTATGCGAATCATTGTTTTCAAACATGAACTTAATAAAATCAAGATATAGATCTCGACTCACCAATGAGCATCTTTATGATTGTCTGCTAACAGGATTATCGTCATACGCTCCTAATTATGAAGCTCTGGCCAATGAAATGCAATGCGAAAGATCACATTGACTTTATTATATTTTTTAATTAAATGTTTTCTTTGTATTTATGTGTTTTGTTTACTTTCTTAACGTTTTGTAAATACATTTCTCTGTGTGTATGCAATTTGAAAAAAATGCCAAATAATTTTATTATTTTGAAACATTTTTGTTTATTATTTATTAATACATTATGACTATAAGAAAATAAGAAAATAAACTATGGGAAAATGACAAGTTATAAAAGGAGTTTGTCGATTTAAAATAGGTGGTGCCCGCCATCCTACCGATATTTTAGAATGTGCTCTAGAGTAAAAAAAGGTTGGGAACCCCTGCTCTAGACAGAACAAACTTATTCTGTACAGAAGAACATTGACTTACCTTCCTTGAATTCTCTCCTCTAATTGTAGGACCTAACTGGTAACATTTGACCATCTTTTCTATGGGTGTCAGTCTCTGCTGCACAATGTTACACATAACACCATACTATATGTGATGAAATAATAACAGGAATTATCATTATGATCTGATAGTTTATATTGCTATGAATTGATTGTAAAGAAACTAGATTATTATTCATGTGATAGAATACTTTCATTATAATACAATTGGGGACGGTTGATAATAAACAATTTAATTTTTGTATAAGGCAACTAAATTGAGTAGTAAAATTATCTTTTAGAAATGAGGGCCCATAAAGCAAATGAATTAGAGTTCATCTATTTTTTCATACCATTGCATAAAAGTTAATTGTGTCAGGACAATGCCTAGCACCCTTTACTACCTATAGTAGTAAGGTTAGGTTGGCAAAGTTTTGGATTAGGATTAGATTGGAAGTTATCTCATTTAACTAGTGAAGTAAAAAAGTTCCATGGGGAAAGTGAAGTAGAGTTCACCTGTTTTTGTGACATATAAAAGAATAGTGTGGTCAGCAGTAAGCCGAGCAGCCTTTGCTTTCCCTAACATGAGCAAGGTACCCATCAGAGCATGGTGGACTTAGGGACATTGAGTTGAACCCGTATTTGAAATAGAGACTTTAGGGCTAGCAGTCTAGCGCTCTACAGCTAGGCCACGCCATCCCACAACCAGTGAAGTAAGAGTGGTCTTTGATGTTAGCTATAACAGCATACAGTAAATAAAAAGTTAGTAAAGTAAAAAATGTAAAGCCCAGTTTTTAGATCAGAAAGCCAAAGGGGCAGATGAATTAGTGTCTCAGTTATAGACCCAGTCACCTCTACCCAACTTGAGCCAGGTATTTATCTGAGCTGGGTGGGCTCTGGTGCATCCTCAGGACACATGCATACAGTCCAGTCTAGAGATTTTAGGTGTGAGTAATTATGTATTTTACCACAAAACCACACCATCACATGGGAATAATGTGGCTGTAGTGCACAACTACTAGCCTGAAAATTTTAGGTTTGAATCCCAGGCTCTAATTTGTCCACCCCCTCTAAAGAACATCAGGGCCAAATTGGTAAGTCTCTTCCTCTTATGCCAATACTTAATGTAAGGTAAAAAAGTTTTATCAACTAAATAGAAATCAGACACCAATTTAATCTTTTCTTAACTGGCTTACAACCCCAGCCCTTAATATAATGATGGTAAAACTTAACACCCTCAATGACCCAATAGGGAATTTTGGCCAGTAAAATTTGTTTAATTTCAACTGTCTCAGTGGTTGAGACTCACAAAAAAACCAAGTCTATATGTGTTAGCCAACTTAAAATTATTTTCTTTTAAATTTGTTATTTTTATGTATTTTGTTTCTGTCAAAGACTTAGTTTTAAAAAAATATGTTATGACATGTTAATAATTGTTAAGCAAACCTGTAAATTTAACTTGTCCAACTTCTCTGTGATGACATCTGTAGTATCTTTTTCAAGCAATTTGGCCACAAAACCTGCAGTTTTATCTGTCACCTTGATGTAACTCTCTGTCTTCTCTGATAGTGATTTGATCTCTTTTTTTACATTCTCATCATTCTTCGACACTGATAAAGTTAAATATTTCATCCTGCTTTTGAACTCAGTGATATTATCATTTAATGCTTGCACATCTTCTTGCATCTCCATTGTTTTTTCAATGTTATTTTGATCCTGTTTTTGTCTTTTAGAAAGTTTAGTAACTTTTCTCCCAATATTAGTTTTCCATTCATGTATATCCAACTGTTCTGATTGAATAGCTAGAGTTGTTTCTTTTAGTTCAAAAATAGATTTTTCAACTGAATCCAGTCTTGATTTTATAAAGGAAAGAGAATCTTCTGTAATAAAAAAAAAAAGGAGAGGATAGCATCTAGAGTCTAGAGAAGATGAAGTAGAATGTATCTTTTATTGTATGACCAGACAAAATATCCAATAAAGACCTGTAGCGAAATACAAAATAACAGCCCGTATACATGGACATTAAAGCCCACCAATGAGGATGGACAGGACATGTCCTGAGAAGGGAGAGAGAAAAAATTTGTGAAGAAAACATTAGACTGGAATCACTAGGGGAAGAGGAAAGTAGGCCGGCCAAGGAAATCATGGAGAAGGACAGTACAAAATGAAGCAAGGGCTACTGGGATTACATGGGAGCATATAAAGAGAGATGCTCAAAGCCAGTGGAGAGGTGTAGCTGCAGCACTTTGCTTCTCTGAGGCCACAAGTGAATAAGTAAAGTCAAGGTTATCTATCGTAGTAGGGGCATCGTTATGGTAACATAGTGACATCTTTATGTTGTGAGCAAGTTAAGTCAAAGTTATCTATAGAAGTAGGGGCATCATTATGGTAAGATAGTGACATCCTTATGTTGTGAGCAAGTCAATTCAAAGTCATCTATAGAAGTAGGGGCATCTTTATGGTAACATAGTGACATCTTTATGTTGTGAGCAAGTCAATTCAAAGTCATCTATAGAAGTAGGGGCATCTTTATGGTAACATAGTGACATCTTTATGTTGTGAGCAAGTCAATTCAAAGTCATCTAAAGAAGTAGGGGCATCGTTATGGTAACATAGTGACATCTTTATGTTGTGAGCAAGTCAATTCAAATTCATCTATAGAAGTAGGGGCATCTTTATGGTAACATAGTGACATCTTTATGTTGTGAGCAAGTTAAGTCAAAGTCATCTATAAAAGTAGGGACATCTTTATGGTAACATAGTGACATCTTTATGTTGTGAGCAAGTCAATTCAAAGTCATCTAAAGAAGTAGAGACGTCGTTATGGTAACATAGTGACATCTTTATGTTGTGAGCAAGGGAAAGAAACAGATGTTATGTAAGGAAAATGTGGCTAATTATACTGATCAGCTAACTTTACATGCCAAATGTATTGGCCAGTCACCTTTACGTATATTGTTTAAAATATTTGCTAGTCTTTACCACTCCTGGCGTGCCGAGAATCCATTATGGATGTTAGATTGAATAAGATTAATTTTTAAAACTCTGAGCCCTGTGTTTTTAATCTTGTTCCCTTTTCAAACCTGATGGTACATGGGACAAGTGAAGTAGAGTTCACCTGTTTCTAAACCCAGCCACCTTTACTTTCCCAAACGTGGACGGTACATGGGGCAAGTGAAGTAGAGTTCACCCGTTTCTAAACCCAGCCACCTTTACTTTCCCAAACGTGGACGGTAAATGGGGCAAGTGAAGTAGAGTTCACCCGTTTCTAAACCCAGCCACCTTTACTTTCCCAAACGTGGACGGTACATGGGGCAAGTGAAGTAGAGTTCACCCGTTTCTAAACCCAGCCACCTTTACTTTCCCAAACATGGACGGTACATGGGGCAAGTGAAGTAGAGTTCACCCGTTTCTAAACCCAGCCACTTTTACATTCCCAAATTTGAGACAGCTGGATAGACTGATGCGACATTCTTCTGACTTGAACCCGGATTGGAGCTTGAGACTTTCAGGTAAGCAGTTTAGCGGAATACTGCTAGACCGCACCATCCCATGTAGTACTGTACTTATATATCACACAGAACTGTCTTCTATGCATACCTTAATTTTTTCTTACACTGCTTGCAATGGTTTTTCTACCTTAGTTCAATGTTTATACTAACTTACAGTCAATGTAAAAATGGTAATACAAATAAATATAAAACAATGTAGATTTCACAAATAACATAAAAGTGGTAGCTGTGGTGAGGTTTATGCACATAGTAATAAAACAGATAGTGTTAGTATCACAATTTCAAGGCAATTACAGATAAGGGCCTATAATGGAAGTTTGACAAAGACCTTGGGTCAAAATGCCCATTGTACCTGTAATTGTCTTGAATTTGTGAGGATACTAACACTACCTGTTAATCTAAGCACAAATAACATAGGAGAAAATTACAAGACTACAGCAGAGTAATTATACCTGAAACAGGTTGGGTCATTGTACTCTCTTGTTGTTCTGATACTGTTTCTGCTGTTTTTGTTGATACTTCCTCTGTTTGATTGATATATAAGTGTTGGCCAGATCCTATGAGCAAACATATTTTATAGTTTAATAAATAATTTATTATATTTAATTATATTTTACTATCAAAACTGCAATACCAAGTTTCAATGTAAAGATATATCTTAAGATTGAGTAGTGAAATGTTTAATTATCAACTATAAAATCTTAAGATAGCATAAAAAAAGTTTAATTACCAGATATAATATCTAAAGATTGCATAAATAAAAGTTTAATTACTGGATACAATATATTAAAATTATGGGAAAAAGTTTTATCATCAGAGATTCCTTAAGATTGTGAAAATAAGAGTGGTATTTCCAGATATAATATATAAAGATTGCATAAATAAAAATTCAATTACTGGATATAATCTCTATGGTCTGAAGTAAAGCAGAGTTAGCAGACGATACTGTGGCCATGATTTCTGTTAGCTGAAGACTGTCAGATTGTTGACCCAACCATTCTCTCGTTTGTTTGGTTATCTATCAAAATAATTAAAATAAATCAATTAAGCTAATATTTTTAATTTTTTGTAACTACATTACATATAACTTTAATATTATTTTATGTTATTTAACAAATTTTTATGGTAAAAAAATAAATAAATGTGTATGCCAAAATTTTAAATAATCATATAAAGTCCTTAAGAACAAATGAAATTATTGTTTGAGAAATTTCTTAGATTAGGTAATGAGTTTAAAAAATAATAATTAAAAAGCACCCATATAATAGTAACAGCATATATTTTAAATTGATGAAAACAAAATATTAGATCACATGAAATAATATTAAACATAATATTAAAACACCTTAAAGCTAAGTAGAGATAAAAAAAAAAAGTTTAGCACTGGCCAAGCTCATTTTTGTTTCTAGATATAGGATAGCATGGTTAAATTGTAGAGAGATTGACAGCTAACCTGAAAGTTTGGGTCTTGGGCTAGAGTTGTAGCATGTCCCTGAGCCCACCAAACTCTGAATAAATTAACATTCATGAATAGGGGAAAGTAAAGGCATCTGGGCATAGTGCTGATTACACTATTCTTTCATTATGCTGAGGTCAAAGAAACAGGTGAACTTCACCTGCTGCCAGAGCCATCTGGTTTGAAAGGGTACTTTATTTTTTACTTAAGTTTAAGAAAAAGGTGTAGGAGTGGGCAAGTTGACTTTGCCATCTAGAAAAGCAGGACAATTGAAGCTCGGAGTGGGGTCGGGGTGGTCGAGTCGGTAAAGCTCATGGTTGCTAAACCGAGAAGTCTCAAGTTCGAACCCTTGGGCAGATGAGGCTCGTTAGCTGGGGACAGCCACTCTTCTAGGAGAGACAACTCCAAAATCAAACAACAGCTGCCTTGTAGTTTGTTCTTGGTTGGACAAAGGCTATGGAAGCAAATCCAAAAAGAAAAGCAGGCTGAAATCGGAGTCAATGGCCTCAATGGCACATAACCAGTAGTAGAAAATGTCCTGTCCACCTCATTGGTCAATGATATTCCTTATTTGCTATTATTTATTAGATAACAAATGATCTAGAATCTATAAGTTAAAGAAAAATCTAACAAAATACTAACTTGTTTAACATAATTTATTACAAGAGTTTGAAGGTTGTCCTGCTGTTCTTGTAAGGAGTCTAGAAGAAAATTCAAATGTTTCTTAGACTGATTAGTCAAGGCCATCTGCAAGATAAAACAAAAATTAGGAGGAATTTTTATACCAGTGTCCAATAATAGAATCTTCTTTAAAAAAGGGGTGTTGGGTTACTGGTTGTTTACTAAATACACACTTGGCTGCTAATGTCACTGCTAACCCTGTCCCTAACCAGAGTTTCTTCCAGGCATCTCTTCAGGGTCTAAGCGCCCCCAAAGAAAGTCTACCACCCCCCCGAACGAAATGGAATTTATATATATATATATAGGACATATACTTTTACCAGTGTCTGCCCCATCCCCCCCCCCCAGGAAAATGTTGTCCGCCCCTCCGAAAATATCAAGTGCCCCCCTAACCACCCCAACCCTTGTCCTACCATATGCCTAACCCTAATTTCTAACCATAAAATTAGTCGAGATTACAATACTACTAACAACCCAACACACCTATTTTTATGGAAGAGTCTGCAATCGGACATAGGTATCTAAAATTAATAGGCCTAGAGATTCTACTTGGAAAAAAAAATTTTAATATTAGGGGCCTATCTAAAGTTAAATAAAGGGCTTCCCACACCTTTGCCTCATATGCCAAGGTCAAGAAACATATGAACTCTACTTTATCTGCTCAATGGATTGCAAGGTGTAAAGTGTAATGTATTAAATAAGTATAGTATTAAATTAATAAAGATTTAATAATGATTCTTTACTTTTTTATCCACTACACACTGAAGTGTAACAGAGATGATATTATCTATCATATTACTGATATTAGTGATATACGGGTGGGCGGCATGTGGTGATACCGTGACTCTTATCAGCCAATGGCAATTATGATTATCAGCCTAATGATGGCCCTAACTAATGACTCATAATAATGAGCCCTATAATTATAATATTAATTTAATATTACTATTAAAATAATCAATTCTGAATTGAATTCTAAAATCTAGATCTAGACTCTAGACTAGAGTCTCGATGTTACGGCAATCTATCGTTTTAAGTACGTAAAATCGCCCGCGGCTTGTAATGTACGAAAAAGTTACCTCATTGTCAAGGCTTTAATTATACTTTAATAGAAATATATTATCATATGTTTGTGTCAAATATTATAGATAAATGAATAATAAACATAAATCAATGGCTAAATATATCAATATAGGCAAGAAATTAACTTTAAACAGCAGTGTTTGCGAGCAGGATTTGCTATGTAAAAAGTGGCCATCTGTAAGTTAGAGTGGCTTCCCCTGAATCTTGCGCTGTAAGTTTATGGTAAAAAAAAATAAACAAGATGGCTGCTATAGTAAATGAGCATGTTGTTTCTGTTGCAAACATCGCTACACTTCATTTATTACTGAAAAGTTTTAATTCAACTGTTTAAAAACAGGTACATAAATGAAACAAGGGAACATTTTGTATTTTTCAAATAAATCCTACTCAAAACGTTAAATAATTATTAAAATTTAAGGAGTCACCTGTTTTTCACATTACTAGTCGCGGGCGATTTTTACATACCTAACTGCCTAACCTCCTAAAGCGATAGATTAGGCCTACCAAAAACATTATTGATATTTTTTTATTAGATATCTAGATCTAGTAATAATACTAAAATTAAAAATACTAGAGTAACGAGTAGAGTCTAGTTCTAGATCTAGATCTAGATCTAGATTCTAGATCTTAATAAAATAATAAGTTAATATTATCTATCTAGTAGATAAGATGAAATGTATACTTAACTCTTAAAAGTAGTAAATCTAGATCCTAGAATCTAGATCTAGTAGTCTCGATATTATGATAAAGGAAAAACAATAAGCTTGCCTTAATAATTTATTAATTTAATTATTATTAACTCAATAAAAAAGATAGTGAAAGTGAAAGTAATGTATGAGAATACTAGTTTTAGTTGTTTCCCCTTACACCAAAGATTTTGCTGATTCGCATTATTAATATTTTTCCATCTCATCATCTTTCATCATCTTTTCTCCTTCGTGCCCAAGACGAATGGGGACAGATTAAGTAGAGTTCATATGTTTCTCACAAGGGGATAATGTGGTCAGCACTATGTCCAGCCACCTTTGTTTCCCTAACGTGAGTCAGGTACCCACAGAGTTTCTTCCAGCGCCCCCCCCCCCCTCCCCGAACGAAATGAAATTTATATAATTTATATAGAAAACATATACTTTTTACAGTGTCCGCCCCCCCCCCCCCCCACGAAGAAAGTCTACCCCCCCCCCCCCCCGAAAATTTCAAGTGCCCCCCCCCGGAGAAAAAAGTGTGGAAGAAACACTGGGTACCCATCAGAGCTGAGTGGACACACGGAGCTTCTACTTACGTAAACCCGGATTCGAATTCGATTTTCGGGTTAGTAGTCTAGCGTTCTACCGCTAGGCCACGCCTATTTTTCCATCAATGATCATTTAATCCACATAGGCATTTGCGTGATGTAAAATTATGACTTTTGAAAATTTTCCTCAATTTTTGAAACACAATATCTTTAACCAGTGACTGGTCAGTAAGTACGGGAACACAGTTAAATCTTGTCAATTCTTTTATTTTCCATGTTACAATCAATTTCGAATTTCAAGTGCCCCCCCCCCCACCCCCCGGAGAGAGAAAAAAGTCTGGAAGAAACACAGAACAATATGCAGACCAATTTAGTGTTCCGCCACAAGCAGTGTTTCTTCCAGACTTTTTTCTCCGGGGGGGGGGGGGGGGGGGCACTTGAAATCTTCGGGGGGGGGGGGCGGGGGGGCGGTAAACTTTCTTCGGGGGGGGGGGGGGCGGACACTGTTAAAAGTATATATTTTCTATATAAATTATATAAATTTCATTTCGTTCGGGGGGGGGGGGGGGGGGCGGTAAGAAACTCTGGCCACAAGGTCTGAATAATTTAATAAATAATCAATGGCTTATAATGAAATCCATTAGAGTATATCTATACTTTTCTATAAACAGTGCTTCTTCCGGACTCTTTTCTCCGGGATGGAGGTAGGGGGTAGGGGGGGGGGGGGCGGGGCTGACACTGGTAAAAGTATAGTTTTCTATTTTTTTTTCGTTTGAGAGGGGGGGGGGGTGGGGGCGGGGGGCGGTAGACTTTCTTCGCCCCCCCCCCCCCTTCCCCGAAGAGATGCCTGGAAGAAACTCTGTCTATAAGGCAAAGGACTTATTAGTAGTCTTTAACTATGAATGATGATAACAGTGTAAGAGCTACATTATCAAAAGTGCGTGAAAAGCGGTGTATTGAGGTGAAAGTTTATAGAAAATGTGATGTAAACCTATGAAATTCTAAAAGATTTTGTGAAAATAAAATATTGAAAAATTACCGGAAAAGTTAATAAAAACCCACGTATATATTCCTATATGTAGATTATATGAAATTGTGTCAACCTAATTAAAACCAAAGTTATCGTGTACACACATACAGAGACAGGTTTTTAGAAGTTGGGTCTGTTTCTTGAAGGTGTGAAACGTCAAGATGTGACAAAATCTTGATTTTGATTACTCGCATGATTACAATACTTAAATATTCAGGGCTCTATGATTTTTACAGAACAGAGCGTATGTCAATATCAGGTAAACAAACACATGCAAAATGTCGAGGTCAATATGACCTGGATGAAGCTCATTACTGCAAATTTAGTAATCTACTGCACACCAAGATTAGATAAGTTTGATGCAACAGTCACATGCAGCTTTGCCCAGTACCATACTTCATGCGATGAGATAACAACACACATATACATATGTGACATCAATGTTATCAGTTACCTAATACAACAGCCAGCACCAACAGGTAAATTTATCAGTTAATTAGGTATAATCTTATTTACTACATATTGCTATATTACATGCTTTATATGACATGTTTTAGACAATTAATTGGATGATTTTGAAACAACACCAATGATTTATTTTCCAAAAATTATAATTAATAATTGAAAAATTCTTAAATGAATCACACTACTGATATATGAACCAGATATTTGTTCATGATTAGATACTGTATTGTTTATTCACTAATGTTACATCTAGAATAAAATGATTTAATTTTAGTTATACTGTTTCAAAAACAAAATGGCTGAAAGTTCAAAAAGTTCAGGACAAGAGAATGGGTAAGTAAAAGTTTTTTTTATTACAATTTCTGAGTAAAGAGATTCACCCTTGTTGCGTGCATTTACCTATTTAAAACTCAAACTTCTTTATATCTTTATTTCTAGTTTTTAATTTAATTTTTTTGTTGGCATGGATCGGAAAAACTTCTGAGCGTAATTTTAAAATCTAATAAACATCCATATATAATTTTCTTCTTGGAGACGCTAGAAAACAAGCTGTAAGCGCGCTTCCTACCTCCCCACCATTACATGGTCTGGTGAGCTGTGGTTCACGCTAAATGTTTACATTCGTAGAGCCGGGTTTAGTGACGGCTATTAGGGGCAGATAATTTAGTTTGAAACGATTTTAAACTTAGGGGAGGTAACTAAGAGGAGGCTGCTTTCACGGGGGGGGGGGGGGTGTAGGGTAGGGTAGGGAGTAAGGAGGGAGGGGGTAGTATCGTCCTTAATGACCTACTGATAGTGTTTTAAAGGAAATATTTTCAGTGGCAGCATTGGTACTGTCGAATTCACAAATTATAAATTACTGAAAAGTAGAAAATAAAACAACTAAATAGCGGCGTATGATATGCCGCGGGTCGGCTCGTAGTAATAAAAAAAGAAGCGTATTACTATTAAACTAATTAAATATGGGTTTTAAAAATAGAATTATGTATTTATATTCGTTTTATTAATGTTTGTTAAAGACATACTCTTTTAAAAAAAACATAGTTAACGAACATGTCGTAACGTTTGTAGTGAGCCACAGGCACAGAAGAAACGTGAAAATTACCTGGACTGGGGAAGATTACTTCATGTCCATGGCCTTGCTGAGTGCCCAGAGAAGTAAGGACCCAAACACGCAGGTGATCCTCAGTTACCTGTAGGCTAGTGTTTTTAGTGGTGTCGCGAGGGTGGGGGACATCAAGGGCGGTAACCCAGGGTACAGTGTTTCTTCCAGGACTTTTTTCTCATGGGGGGGCATTGGATATTTTTCGGGGGGGGGGGGGGGGGGGGGGGGGGGGGTGGTCAACACTCCCCCCCCCCCCCCCCCCCGAAGAGATGCCTGGAAGAAAACTCTGCCAGGGTATCCACCCCACAACTTCCACTAATGACTTTGTCATGGAGGAATGTGTGTGTGGTGTGTGTGCAGAGAGGTAGCATTTTAAATATATATATATATATATATATATATATATAGTATATATATATATATATATATATATATATATATATATATATATATATATATATATATATATATATATATATATATATATATATATATATATATATATATATTTATATATATATATATATATATATATATTTATATATATATATAGTATATATATAGATGTGTGTGTGTGTGTGGTGTGTGCGTTTAATGTGTAGGTGAGTGTGTTTAGGCGCGGGTGTACGTGGCTGTGTGAGAGAGAAAAAGCGAGCGAGAGAGAGGAGAGAGAGAGGAGGAAAGAGAATACTGTTAATTACAATTGATCACAATACCTCCAGGTGGGAGCGTGCATCGTTAACAAAAGAAAACGCGTTGTGGCCACCGGCTACAACGGCATGCCGGACGGTTGCCATGACGACGAGATGCCGTGGTCAAGAGGAGAAGTTACAGATACCGAGTCCAAAACCTCCGTACGGTAAGACCAGAGTTGCTTCCAGGCATCCCCCCCCCCCCAAAAAAAAAAGGATGCCTGGAATGCCTGAAGAAAGTCTACCGCCCCCCCCCCCCCGAAACGAGATGGATTTTATATAGTAAACACACACTTTTACTAGTGTGCGCCCACCCCCCCCCCCCGAAAAAATGTTGACCGCCCCCCCCCCCCCCCCTCCCGAAAATTTCAAAATCTCCCCCCCCCCCCCCGAGAAAAAAGTCTGGAAGAAACACTGGGTAAGACTTAAACAATTGTACCACGCTGTTTACAACTGTTTTATTGGTGCCATTTAATACATGTAAACACTATGACATTTTGGATGTACAACCGTGGAGCCCACTGACCATCAAAGGGCTGTGACTACTCCTATCTTACGTACTCACTTTTGAGTGTCTCCCTTTACTTAAACACCGCAGCGTTTGCGATCCGGACTAAAGGCCGAGTGTACAAAAGGCCGACATGTTCAAAAGGCCGACTGGACATAAAACCGACATGTATAAAAGTCGACAGGACGCCGGCATGGACAAAACTAGAACCCGGACATAAGACAAAGAACAACTTTTAAAACACCGGCTAAAACAAGACTGCCTTGAAATTAAGCTTACTGGTATAAAAAATTCGCCTATTATCTAATTGTTTACTATTTATTTAAAAACAAGTTAGATAATGATGAAGTTAAAGTACTGCGTAGAAAAAGAAAAGAAAGAGTGTACGCTACGGCAGTTAAATTCGGCAGTTAAATTTCCGCAGTTATGTTCAATAATTTGCAGCGGTTATTACCTTCAGTCCGGAAGCGAGGAATACACGAAGAACAAACCGGTGTTAAGCCAGTTAGTCGGAGTCAGTGTTTCTTCCAGACTTTTTTTTTCCAAGGGAAGGGTGGCACTACATTTTCCGGGGGGGGGGGGGGGGGGGGGGCACTAGTAAAATTATGTTTTCTATATAAATGCCATTTCGTTCGGGAAAGGGGAAGGGGATAAACTTTCTTCGGGACAAGGGGGGGTGCACCCCTTGAAGCAAAGCCTGGAGGGAATTCTTGTCAGTTTGCCTGGCTAAGGGAGATAACCCTCTACGCTAATTATGGGCATTAGTAAAGAAAAACGAAAAAAAAAGTTTATTAATTTTGTTATTGCCTTCTTTCTCTACATACCGTTTCTTTTTTCTTTACTATTTATATATCTCCAACAAACGCTATATTTATATCAATTTTAACTTTTATGTTACTTTAAAAAAATATTTCTGAAGCAAACCACGCCGCCCCCATAAGCTAACACGTACGGCTACATTACTTGTATATTTTATACATTGATCTTTGTTGCCTCGGTGCTTTTTATTTCATACAGTGTGCCACGCGGAGATGAATGCTGTACTGAACAGCAACAGCACTGACACAACAGGCTGTAAGATGTACGTGTCGCTGTTTCCCTGCAACAGCTGTGCGCAGATAATCATCCAATCTGGCATCAAGAAAGTCGTGTATCTGAAAGATGATAAACACGACAAGCCGATATACATGGCTTCTAGACGTTTATTGAAGAGAGCTCATGTCAAGATAAGGTAAACAAACAATGCTTTAAGACTTTTACTGAGCAGAGCACTTGTCAATATCTGGTATATATACAGGGCTCTAAGACTTTTAGGGAGCAGAGCGTATATTAATATCCAGGTAAATATACAGGGCTCTAAGACTTTTAGGGAGCAGATCGTATATCAATATCTGGTAAATATACAAGGCTTTAAGGTGATTACTGAGAGAGCTAGTATAAATCAGGAAAAATATGCAACTTTTTAAGAATCTTACTGAAAAAAGCTTATGTAAAGATCAGGTGAGTTTAAAGCTTCAAGACGCTTACTAAAGAGGACAAGTAATATAATGATATAAAAAGCTTTAAAGCGTTTTCTGAAAACCTCAAGTAAAGATGATGTTAATATAAAAAGCTTCAAGACGTTTACTGCAATAAGCTCTAGATCTAGTAAAAATCAGGTAACATTTTACAAAAAGATTGCTTTATTATTTACGTAAGGAGTGAAATGGTGCCGAGGTAATGGGAGAAGAGTCAATAAGTATTTTATGAAACTTCTTTGATTCATTCAGACACATGCGTTTAATACTGGCACACCGAGTTTCTTCCAGGCATCTCTTCTCCCCACCCCCTCTTTGTTCCTAAACGAAATAGAATTTATACAGAAAATATACACCTTTAACAGTGTCCGCACCCCCTTCCCGGAAATTGTAATTGTAATTTGCCCCCCCCCCCTCCCCCCCCGGAGAAAAAAGTCTGGAAGTTTCACTGCTGGCACAGAGGACTGCTTTAGGAGAGGTAAATGTGGCTGGGCATTTTGGATTGTTCAAATATCTCATACAAATGGACGGGCGTGGTTGAACGGCAGAGCTTTCGACTGCTCAACCGAAAGTCTCGAGTTCAATGACCGAGCTCGAGTTTTTACTTGACTCTGATTGGGGTACCTGCCTCACGTTATCCTCACTCATCCCATTAAATGACGAGGTCCATGGAAACAGATGAACTCTACTTCCCCTGCCCCGTGTGTCTAGTGATGGTGATCTGATACAAACTGTCCACAGGCCGTACCGAGGTCATGTCAGCGCTGTACAGGTGAAGAAAGTCAAGGACCAGAGCACTAACCAACAACCACAAGTCTAACATTAACAGTACATGGCGTACTTGGATCATATAAGCATTTGTAGATAAACGACCAATATTTTTAAAAATTGCAAAATAAATGTATTTACTTAAACAAATCACAAACATGCAAATTTTTTGTTTTTTTCTGTGAATTAATTTTTAACATGAATTATATTTGGGTCTATTAAATAGAAACTGTTATTGTATCGTATATTACGTTAAACACATAACAAAAGAGAGGGGGGATCACACGTATATAAAATCATGTTAATATTTTATTACTGTACAGTTGGAGAAAAGTTTTAGAGCAGGGCTATCTACATCACTCGCCCATGCTTTTCTGTTACTTACGATTTTTTCCCCATTTCTTTCCAATTCTTTCCAAGTATTTTCATGTTAAGAGTAATATGGAAACTTTCAAATAATAGGTCCCAAATTAGATATGTCACGTCTCCAGATGACAATTAATAACAATAGTCAATAGCAATAAAAAAAATTAAAAAAAAAAAACGTTTGATCTGAATTTTTTTTAAAAGTACGCAAAAAAAAAAAAACAACTACAAAAAAACAACAAAAAAAAAAAAAAATCAGATTTGAAAACAAGTAAAATCAAAGACACAATAAAACAAACGATTTAAAAATAGGTAAACGATGCAAATATAAATATTATAAAACATTAACTTTTACAAATAAGTAAAAAATGCAAAAAATAAAATAAAAGATTTAAAGAAAACTGAAAAACAGAAATCAACAATAAAACCATATTTGACAAGAAGTAAAATCAGATGCAAAAATAATACAACCTCTTTAGTGGACGCCAGCGAGAAAAGTCTTAAAGGTATTTGAGAGGTCCATAAATTAATCTAAAAATCATGCACGGCGTAGTTACAATTAATATGGTTATAAAATCCTGTCTGTCTGGTTTTTTTTCGAACTTTACTAAAGATTGGATGTATTTGATGTTTTTAATATTTTCGGTAACTAAATAAAAAAAAAAAAAAGCAAAAAGAATTTGGTTTTCACTTGTAATGGCGACATAAACAATGGCATGCTGTAACGCGATAGGCCGCCATAAATTTTATTGTACACATTGTAAGCTAAAAATAGAAAAGCTAGGTCATGGGGTTTTAATTTGCATTGTTATTTTAAAACTTGACCTGCAAAGTTTTGTAAACAATAGTTATCGATCACTAAGTTACTGTACAGCCAATCAATATTTGTCTTACGAAAGTGAAACATCCGGTTATAACTTAGGCTTGATGAACATAAATAGAAATGTAGCCTTAAAGTCAACACATTATTTTCAAGATCTCTGGATTTGCAACTTTTATAGCATTTATTCTAAAAATATAAAATTTCTAAATTAATTTTAGGCTTAAGTTATTATTTTTTATTTTTTTTAAGGTCTAAATCTAAAAAGCACGTTTTTATTCCATGTCAACTACATTAATGGAAGGAATCTCGTCAACTCGCTGGTGTCCATTACAAAAATCAGATTTGAAAAGGAGAAAAAAAACAGAGCCATAATAAAGCATTATACTTGAAAACAAGTAAAAACAGAACCACAATAAAGCATCAGATTTGTGTAAAACAGAACCACAATAAAACATCAGATTTGAAAACAAGTAAAAACAGATCTACAATAAAACATCAGATTTGAAAACAAGTAAAAACAGAACCACAATAAAACATCAGATTTGAAAACAAGTAAAAACAGAACCACAATAAAACATCAGATTTGAAAACAAGTAAAAACAGATCTACAATAAAACATCAGATTTGAAAACAAGTAAAAACAGAGCCACCATAAAACATCAGGTTTGAAAACAAGTAAAAACAGAACCACAATGAAACATCAGATTTGAAAACAAGTAAAAACAGAGCCACAGTAAAACATCATATTTGAAAACAAGTAAAAACAGAGCCACAATAAAACATCATATTTGAAAACAAGTAAAAACAGAGCCACAATAAAACTTCAATCCCTTATCAGCCCTGTATATCTGCAGGAACAATTTATCTCCTGGGTTCAACTCTGTGGCAACAAAAGCAGCGCCGCAGGTGTCGGATTTGTTGATGGCAACCGTAGCCACATTGACTTCCTTCTCCGTACCGGGCATCACGTGACCACTACTACTGCCTGGGTCAGGGGTCCGGTGTCTGCGTCGTATATAAATAGTAACAAGCTTCTCCGCCAGTTTGTAAACCGTCAGCCCGACGCCGTAGAGGCCAGGTGTGGGCACCGTCAGCTCGCCCGTCCTGGGGTTGAAGTGGCCGCCGACATTGCAAGTCACGTGACCGAACTGGGTGATGACGTCACCGGCGTTGAGAGTGACGCCGCTGGAGATCTCAGCGCTGAAACCCGCACGTTGTGTCTGGCTCCGTGTCTCTGTAGGGGAATTGTTTGATTGGTTGGCGTCAATATACATATATATATATATATATATATATATATATATATATATATATATATATATATATAAATATATATATATATATATATATATATATATATATATATATATATATATATATATATATATATATGTGTGTGTATATATCTATCTCTCTCTCTATATATATATATATACACACACACACACACACACATATATATATATATATATATATATATATATATATATATATATATATATATATATATATATATATATATATATATATATGATAGATGTACATACATATATATATATATATATATATATATATATATATATATATATATATATATATATATATATATATATATATATATATATATATACACATATATATATATACATATATATATATATATATATATATATATATATATATATATATATATATATATATATAGTCGTATATATATATATTTTTTTTACTGTATATATATATATATATATATGCCTATATATATATATATATATATATATATATATATATATATATATATATATATATATATATATATACAGTAAAAAATTAAATAATATATAGTTTGTGATTTAATCTTATAAAACAGACTCGAAACGTTAAACTACAACTACATGTGTGCAGGGGGGGGGGGGGCCGGAAAAAATTGAATGTTTAGTTTAAATTGACTATTCCGCTGTATTTGTGTCGCGGGGTGGGGGATAGGGGGAAATGGTTTAAAGGTTAGCATACACAGACGGTTATGTTCTTTTTGTATGACGGAGTTGGGGGTAAAGTGAAAGTTCATTTTTCGAACCTGACGCTCTAAGGGGCAAGTAAAGTATTGTTCACCTGTGTATGTGCCCTCCCATATAAAGGTATTTGTTTACTAGCGAGGGTGTGTGTGTGGTGGGAGGGAAGATGGGAGGGGGGGGGGGTGGACGCAGTGTTTCGGCCTTTTTCTCCGCCCGGTTGGGGGGGGGGGGAAGCACTTGTAATTTTCGGAGAGGGGGGGTGGGTGGGAGTAGAGGGGGGGGGGGGGGGTGGGAGTACATTTTCCGGGGAGCGGACACTGGTAAATGTATATTTTTTCTATAAAAATTCTTTTTCGTTCGAGGGGAGTGGGGGGGGGGGGGGGAAGGGTTAGACTTTCTTCGGCGGGTAAAACGATGCCTGGAAGGTAGGACGGTTTATAAAGTATTGACAATATTTGATTTAGATAGACGGTTCTTTATCACTATTATGGTGTGGTGTGTGTGTTTGGATAGTTGTTTTATGTAGTCATAGTTTGACCGAGGCGAAGGGGATGCTTATCTTTATATTTAAACAGTGTTTTTTTTTACTCTTTCGATGATTTTATATGGGCCTGTATTTTACTCGCCAGTGTATTGCCGAAGCAGGTAAAAAGATGTATACAGGCTGTATATAAAGTCAATGTGTTTGGACTAGCGGGGAAGAAGGGTGGGTTAGTTGTTTAAAAATTCCGAGAATATGTTTGCATTACCCCGGGTTGACATAAACGTGTCACAAGATCCTTGACGTCGCTGTAACACGCGGAAGTTTAAAGTTAAAATTGTACTCCGTTGGGGTTGACGAGTGGTTTTGATCGATATGTTGAAAAGCACAGGAATAATTATAGGTCAGCTGTACAGGATTTGGGTATAAGGGACCTAATTCTAAATTCTTGGAGTCCCTAACTTGACATTCCCTCCCCTCTCTAAAGAATCTATCTATATATATAATTCTCTTCTGGGAGCCGTTAGAAAACAAGCTGCAAGCGCGCGCCTTGCAGTCCCCTCTCTTCCTTTCAATCGCTACCCCCCCCACCCCCCACCCCCATTGGTACTGTCGAATTCACAAATTATGAATTACTGAAAAGTAGAAAAAAACAACTAAATAGCGGCGTATGATACACCGCGGGTCGGCTCGTATATATAATTCTCTTCTGGGAGCCGCTAGAAAACAAGCTGCAAACGCGCCTAGAAAACAAGCTGTAAACGCGCTCCCTACCTCCCCACCCCTACATGGTTTTAGTGAGCTGTGTTAACTCTAAATGTTTACAAGGGGGGGGGGGGGGGAGGAAGAGGGGGGGGGGGGTTATGGTCCTTAACGAGCTACTTATAGTGTTTTAAAGAAATATTTTCAGTGGCAGCGTTGGTACTGTCGAATTCACAAATTTTGAATTACTGAAAAGTAGAAAAAACAACTAAATAGCGGCGTATGTTATGCCGCGGGCCGGCTCGTACATTTTAGTATAATAAAATTCAAAGTTTCATTTAAGCATATTTCTCGCGGAAAGAGGGGATCGAAAACACAGAGGCGTAGCGACCCTTCCAGGCGCCCGGGGACAAACTTTTCGTTTTGCACCCCCCCTCGAGATTTTGATTTGCACGCACCCCCCCCCCCCGCCTCAAACTTTCGATTTGCACCCCCCACTCGAGATTTCCATTTGCACCCCCCCTCAGACTTTCGATTTGCACCCCCGTCAACCTTTCAATTTATTTTTCCAACCCATTTTGGCGCCCCCTAAGGTCGGCGCCCGGGGACATATGTCCCCCCCCCCTCGCTACGCTACTGCGAAAACATAAAATGCATGTATTAAATATAAACTCTAATCACTGTTGCCCCAAACCTGTAAATTTAAAGTGAATGTTTCAAATGCCACCATTTCGGTAAAAAAAAACACAACAAAACTAAAAGAAACCCTGCTATAATTACTAAATCTTTATAATATGTATCAAGAGATAAAAATTATAATATTACGCTTTAGCAAAATGTGCTTTTTAAAGAGAACTTTTGTTTCTTTTATAATGGTTAGTAATTTTATGTTATTGATGAATAAGTAAGATTTAAATATTACTTTTGCGTGTACTGCTTACAAACATCTTAGTTGTATTTTAGTATTGGCTATTAGGTATCCGAATATTATATATGGTATTCACCAACAATATAATTTGTAGTTCTAAAGATAACCAAATCTCTAATACCTTAGGACCTTATTAAATGTATATAAGGTCAAGTGTGTTTACCTTCAAACTTATATTTGTTTTTAATTTTTAATAATTCTCACTCACCCAAAGCCTGTATCTTCCCAGATAGCTGAAAGTAAAAGAAGTTTTTCGCAATTATAATATTTGCGATATCTAGGGCTGTTACTTAATAAATTTTAGAATTTAAATAGACATGAAGATTAACGAACAAACCTGAACATTGAAACTTCTACATTGATGATTGCATTTCTCTAAATCTGAAACAATTTGTGTTTGTTTTTCTGTCACTACATTTACATCATCTTCAAGGCTTTTCACTTTTGTTAGAAGATCTTGAATACCATTTTTAATTCGTTCCGTATCATTTTTGCTGCCCGTTTCATTTTCGTAAACCTCAGTTCTTATTACAAAACTATTGAACAGCTCTCCTATCTCAGTTAGTCGCTGCTCGAAATGAAATGATTTCTTTCTTTCTGACGATTGTTTCTCTTCCAATTCTTTTAGTTTATCATTTAATGTGTTTACGACGTTTGATAACTCTTCGTACTTTTTATCAGCCGATTCAGCCATGATTTTGGTAAGTTGTAGTCGATCTCTATAAATATATATCTTTCACAGAATAATGAATATTTTAAAAATAATTCCATAATAATTCAATAGAATAAACTGTTTACCACGGTATCAGCAATAACGTCTGCATATAAAAAATTTACATTATATATATATATATATATATATATATATATATATATATATATATATATATATATATGTGTGTGTGTGTGTGTGTGTGTGTGCCTACATGGTCGAGCTGGACTGCTAACCTGTAAGTCTCGAGTTCGAATCCGGGTTCAAGTCAGTAGACCGTCCCTGAGTCCACCCTATTCTGATGGGTACCTAACTCACGTTAGGGAAAGTAAAGGCGGCTGGGCATAGTGCTGACCACACTATCTCTACATATGCCGAGGTCACAGAAACAAGTGGACTCTACTTCACTTGCCCCATAGACCGTCAGGTTTGAAAGGGAACTTTACTTTACTTATAGGCATATATATATATATATATATATATATATATATATATATATATATATATATATATATATATATATATATATATATATATATATATATATATATACGCGTATATATATATATATACGCGTATATATATATATATATATATATATATATATATATATATATATATATATATATATATATATATAGGCATATACATATACGATTAAATCAACACTTAAAAATATACAAACGTGTGAATAACCCAATAGAGCTCTTCTACACTCAATCACAATATACGACCACTTATAGACTATCCACGAAACCGTAATTCATATAAGTAATGTGTTCTATAAATATGTATGCTCGATACGAGGAAGCAATACGACGAGCTATACAACCCTAGTATTGATCTGAAACAAAATATTCCATTGAGACCTTAAAGCTATTGGCGCGAGGTAACATTTGACAATGAATTCTATACAACCATAAAAACTACATAAACAATAAAACAAATATTCCTTTGTCACTTTAATGCTGTTAGCAATAACTAAAATTTCACAATGAACTCTATAACACCATTAGAACTACATCAGCAATGAAATAAAATATCCCGTTGAGGCTTTAAATATATCGACGGTACGGGTTCTGTCACGTAGTGTTATGTAAAACGATAAAAAAAAACCTAGATAACCCATGAGGTGAAGCGGGAATGATCTCCCTTTAACTGTCTCGTATATTCTTATATAACACTAAGGGGGAATGCACTTCTAGTGTAATCGGGCTATAGACATTTTTACAAGCTTTTATTTAACTTGCTTCCTCGTCCAGTCTGTCGACAGTCGGTCTGTCGCCATATTTCGAAACGCTCGATCGAAATTTCGGGCACTTCTAACTGAAAGATTTGTTTGAAAGTTGACACGTGGGTCAAGACTTTTAGCCAATGTAATTTGACATTGAATTTGACCTAATTGGACGCCTAGTTATTTTTTTAAAGAATTAATTAAATTGTTGTCCAAATTAATAGACAGCCTTATCCAACTATTCCGCACTATTATAAACGCGTTATCACGTTCATTACTTTTTAGCCATGCAATTCTATTGTAAATTTTAAAAAAAAATTTAAAGTACTGAAAAAAAGTAAGATTTAGGGGTAAATGTACCTTCGTGTGATAATGTCCATTTTCAACAAAAATGTTAAATGCACTTTGCCGGCCGCACATCACGTTTAATTCTTGTTTGTTTCTATTAAATTGTGATTAAATCATTGATTTAAATTTTAGCTCATTTGGATATAAATTATAGCTCATTTGATATAAATGATAGGCCTAGCTGATTTTGATTTCAGTATAGCTCGATTTGTTTTAAATTATAATTACATTATGGCTAACTTATATATAAATAATGTTTCATCGTGTTTTAAATCCTTTTGATCACTCTGTGGAACATTTTGATTTAAATTATAGCAAACATGTATTAGCAGCCCCTTATGCGACGTCCAGAACTATAAATGTCGCAAATCAATTTATTAAAAAATGGCTCTGTACTTTTATATAATACGCCTAGATCTATATGGCAAATATATACCAGCAATCTCAGAAACGAATTAACACTATAAACTGTCTTAATTCTCAAAGAATTAAACATACTATATAAAAGAAGCAATACGTACGACAGACAGACACAGAGACAACAATGAAGCAAATTGAATACAAAGTTGTCAACTATTGCTATCAATGCATTAATGCAGGAGTCTCCAAACTTTTCAGTCCGAGGGCAGCATTAACTATCAAATTTCAGTTCGGGGGCCAGTTTCTTCCAGGCGTGTCTTTGATTTTTCTGGGCAAAGTTCCTCAGCCATCACCAACAAACGTATTTTCCGCGCACAAAAAGAGCTCCGCAGGCCGGATGAGAGGAAGTCGTGGGCCACATCGGGCCCACGGGCCGTAGTTTGGAGACCCCTGCGTTAATGAATACTTTTATTTTATTTTCTAAATCCTAATAAGACCTAGATCTAGACCTAGATGCTGGTTTAGCGTTTTTAGGTTCGTAGCCTCAAAAGGATAGGACATAGAGCACCAACGAAAACACGAACTAAACGGAAATGGGAGAAACTGCACGAAGTTTGTAATAGCTGCATTTGTTTTTTGTAAAATGTAAACAAGCGCGATGGTCTAGCTAAAATTAAACGAAACTTAAATCTAATCCGTCAGTGTTTATAGACCCTTATACACAGTATTGTATTTAATATATCAATTATTGCTTGTTTATAATAATCTCTAGAATATTCTGGGTAACATTTATTTAGCTGTTTTTGTTTTCTAGATCTAACAAGTATTAATATGCTTCATCAAAGCATTTTAGTTTATATAAATGATACTTGTATAGTTCTAAGACCAAGCTCTATCTAGTATTGTTCATACAAATTATAAAATTAAGATCAATAGATGCTTTTCATCTTCTAAGTCTAAGCATTCGTATTAGTACAAAGAAAACTACTGTAGCTGTGTAGATTTCGAGATAATTTTTCATACAAAGCAGTAATCTACAGATATATTTATATGTGAGAGTGTGTGGCCATACTTCAGAATGCTATTGCCTCTCGTAAAGTGTATCTCATCCTGTATTGGTAAGTACGCAAAACGTTTCATTGCATTAGAGTTCAGTCAGCTCTTATGGGTACCTGACTTACGCAAAGGAAAGTTAAGGCGGCTTGGCAAAGTGCTGATAACACAACGTTTTCATATCCCATGTTCGCCGAGACAGGTGAACTCTATTTCATCTACCCTATTTGCCATCAGTTCAGCTAGGGTGTGTTGCTATTACCAAAGGTATTTTATTACCAAGCAGTCCCTCCCCCACAAAAAAATAGCATGAAATACCTCAAACATGCTCAATTTTAAATTCACTTTTTTGCCTTTTATTTTGTATACAGTAAATTAACTTTATAGTGAAAGTTATAACAAAATACCAATTAGTTAGAGCTAGACTAAGTTATGCTTTGTTAGGGGTCATCCATTTATGCCCCCCCCCCCCCCCCAGCGTCACACGTGTCCACTTTCGAAGGACCCCTTTCCCTAGGTGGACGTCCACAAAAATTTAGTAAACCTCTCATAACTTACTGTCAATTAACTAATTTTATAACATATAACGTGTATCCAGTGGGGTTGCGAGGTCGGGTGTCACCCGGTGCGGCACTTAATGATGTCACCCTCCAGAGGCGTAGCGACCCTTCCCGGCGACCGGAGACAAACTTTCAATTTTCGATTTGCACCTCCCCCCTCAAACCTTAGATTTGCAGCCCCCTCCACCTCCACCCTTGTAGGGATTTGTCAAATTTGATCTTAAAAGACTTTTTAATACTTGAATTAATCACTTAACTAAGTGGAATTATCATTTTTCTCTATATATTTTGCTTTTTTTTGCCTTGGTGTCACCCCCTAAATGGTGTGGAACCCCCCCTTAAATGGTGTCACCCAGTGCGTTCCGCACCCCCCGCCCCCCTCGCTAAGCCACTGCGTGTACCTTGCAAAGCTTTTAGTAGGCTTTTATATGAAAAGACTAAGTATAAGTTTGGTCTTATAGATAAGCGTTTTATTTTTTTTTAAAGTTTTTGCCATACCAAACAAAAGCTGCAAAGTATTAACATTTTTTTATATAGATAGAAAATAAAATGTTAATACTCTATCTTAATACACTATCCCTTCATATGCCGAGGTCACACAAACAAGTGAACTCTACTTCATTTGCCCTGTAGACCGTCGGGTTTGAAAGGGAACTTTACTCTCTTCTGCACCCGTAGGATCAGTGTTTCTTCCAGACTTTTTTCTCCGGGGGGGGGGGGGGGGCACTTGAAATTTTCAGGGGGGAGGGGCGGTAGACTTTCTTCGGGGGGGGGGGGGGTCGGACACTGTTAAAAGTATATATTTTCTATATAAATTATATACATTTCATTTCGTTCGGTGGGGCGGTACAATTTTTTCGGGGGGAGGGGGCCTTTGCCCCCCCCCCCCCCCCAGAAGAGATGCCTGGAAGAAACTCTGCGTAGTATGCATCCTCGGGTTCATGACATCAAATTCTATTTACTTTATTTCTCGCTTACCAAAAGGGCAGTCAGGATTTGTGCTATTGTCTAGAAAATCTCTGGAAAAGTATTTTTTAGACTTTTTAAAGTTTGGAAAATCATTGTTATTGTAGACTGGTTTTTTAAAAAAGTCTGAAAATATGTGTGCCGTTAGTCCACAACGTGTGAATGTGCGAAGATCATGTTCTTTATTCAATGAGTTATCGCGCATGGACACCGTGTACTTCTGAAATGTACACAATTTTTCATAGACATAAAAAAAAAAAATCATTGCATTTTTAAATTGAAGAGGGGGTAGGAAGGTTGCAGACCAAATATTTACAGTGGCGTAGCGAGGTCTGGTGTCACCCGGTGCGGCACCCCCCCCCTTGCTACGCCTCTGAATATTTATATTAATTTTTGTGAGTATCTGATGAGTGCTAATGCTCGTAAGGCTGTTGCCGTGTAGTGTGTAGTACACACTGACGCTTTCCGTTGGGAATACATTTCGGGTAATTAACGTGAGGAAACTATTCAACGGAGGCTAAGATTTACAATATATATGGCCTAAGGGCCTAAACTAGATGATTATCTCTAGCAGAGATGTAACGTATTTTTTCTCAAACACGTCCATCCATGGTACAAACCACCTCCCCCCTTTTTTTTTCAAGTGGTCTCGGCTGACCGTGAGACCAACGACCACAGTCCATATGCGAAGTTATATAATAATCTACTTTTAATCTGGTTATTTTGAGTTTATTAGTTGAAATAAAAAGACAAGACATACATTGTTTTCGGCTTCGTTTCAAAATAATGATGTGGCTTACTGTGATTGGTTTACACAATCTATTAGGACCTAGATCTAAGTGCTTTTAAACTCAAGTTTCAGTTGTTTGAAAATTTTAACAATGTACTTGAAACGACGTAAATTGTTTGAGAAAATGCGATCTCTGAATCTCACTTTCTCCCCCCTCCCCACCACCCAGCTTGTGAAAAAAAAAACTTAATTTTTTTTTGATTTGGCGGCGGCGACAGATACATCTCTGACATATTTAATTTGAGCTCTGTTTTTTTTTTAAATGAGAAATGCCGATTTTCTTTTTCTTTAAATGTATAATCCAACATTTGGACGTCCACAATGACCTGATCCCCCCCCCTCCCCGTCCACACGCTTCCAAAAAAGTCGGCTTTTTTTAACCACCCCCTCTCAGTGTGAACGTCATAAATGGATGTCCCTTTATCCCAGGTACGTTGTTAATGGGCTACAGGTGTTATGGGCCACAGGTGCATTGGGTCACATGTGCATTGGGTCACAGGTGCATTGGGTCACAGGTGCTTTGGGTCACAGGTGCATTGGGTCACAGGTGCTTTGGGTCACAGGTGCATTGGGTCCCAGGTGCTTTGGGTCACAGGTGCATTGGGTCACAGGTGCATTGGGTCACAGGTGCTTTGGGTCACAGGTGCATTGGGTCACAGGTGCTTTGGGTCACAGGTGCATTGGGTCACAGGTGCATTGGGTCACATGTGCATTGGGTCACAGGTGCATTGGGTCACAGGTGCATTGGGTCACAGGTGCATTGGGTCACAGGTGCATTGGGTCACAGGTGCTTTGGATCACATGTGCTTTGGGTCACAGGTGCTTTGGGTCACAGGTGCATTGGGTCACATGTGCATTGGGTCACAGGTGCTTTGGGTCACAGATGCTTTGACCATAGATGGTATGTCCAGAATTGATCCACGACTAAAGGGGAATTACACATTTGTAGTTTTTTCACATCTCGTTTGTATAATAATGTTAAGATAATAATAAGATAAGGAAGAATGAAAAGTTTGTATGAAAAATGAATATTAAAGATGTATTAATGATGTATTAATGATGCATATATTCAAATTTTATAGCAACTCAAAAAGTATAGAATGTATGCGAAAAAGATAGATATATAGAATATAGAACATGTCGACTATGATATTAATCTTTAAAGTAAATGATATAAGATAAAATGAACTAGAAAGATGGATAAAAAGATATATAAGATTGCTTTATAAAAATGTGCCTTGGTGTAACATAAAATAACATATATATATATATATATATATATATATATATATATATATAAATATATATATATATATATATATATATATATATATATATATATATATATATATATATATATATATATATATATATATATATATATATATATTTGAAATGAAACAGTATACCAATGTTCACAACAATAGTGATTTGAAAATGTATAAAAATTATATAATCTAGATGTTCCAGTTTGGACTTTTGTCACAAATTACAGTAAATTATACACTGAACACATTGTGTCAGTGGCGTAGCGAGTTCGGGTTTCACCCGGCGCGGCACTTAATGGTGTCACCCCCCAGAGGCGTAGCGACCCTTCCCGGGGACAAACTTTCAAATTTTCGATTTGCACCCCCCCCCCCTCAAACTTTTGATTTGCACCCGCCTCAAGTTTTTCTCTATATATTTTGCTATTTTTTGTCTTGGTGTCACCCCCCTTAATGGTGTCACCCGGTGCGGTCCGCACCCCCCCCCTCGCTACGCCTCTGCATTGTGTACATAACATTTGCGTCGTGAATGCTTATACACTTTATCTATCCGGTAGTATTGAATGTGTGTATCACACTGGCACCGACGCACGCAATGGAGTACATTTTCACCATGCCCCCTCTGCCGCAAGAAACTGATGCGATGTTCATCTTTCACACAACGCACACGATTCAATTTCCTGTAAGTCTTTAATGTTGGTTTTTATTTTTGTTTTAGAGATAAACCAAAGGCGGATAGCCAGCGGCATTATCTGTTATTTGAATAAAAAAAAAACAACATCGGACTCATGAAAATATTTAAAAAAAATTCTTACATGGAGTAAAATCGTATCTTCCTGAGCTCGGTGATTCATAGGACTGTGCGTTAGTGCGGTAAAGGCGCATGTTGAGAGTTTCAAGTTCGGATCCCGTGTTCGAGTCTAAAGCATGTCCTTGATATTACCCAGTTCTGATGGGTATTAAAGTTTCTGAAGAAAGTGAAAAGGTTGATGAGCAGAGAACTGACCTGACTCCACCCTTTGTGTATCCTGTCGGCCGCCTGGTCTTAGAAGAGAAGATTCTTATTTGATGTTAGTCGTGAGCTGAGGCATGCAGATCAACTGTTTCAGATATAGGGGAAGGGTGGATGTACTCAGGTGAACTATAGAGACAGAGTAAGGGTGGATGTACTCAGGGGAACCATAGAGAGTGAGTAAGGGTGGATGTACTCAGGTGAACTATAAAGAAAGGGTGGATGTACTCAGGTGAACTATAGAGAAAGGGTGGATGTACTCAGGGGAACTATAGAGTAAGGGTGGATGTACTCAGGTGAACTATAGAGAGAGTAAGGGTGGATGTACTAAGGCGAACTATAGAGAGAGTAAGGGTGGATGTACTCAGGTGAACTTTAGAGTAAGGGTGGATGTACTCAGGTGAACTATAGAGAAAGGGTAGATGTACTCAGGTAAACTATAGAGAGAGTAAGGGTAGATGTACTCAGGTGAACTATAGAGAGAGTAAGGGTGGATGTACTCAGTTGAACTATAGAGAGAGAAAGGGTGGATGTACTCAGGTGAACTATAGAGAGAGTAAGGGTGGATGTACTCAGGGGAACTATAGAGAGAGTAAGGGTGGATGTACTCAAGTGAACTATAGAGAGAGTAAGGGTGGATGTACTCAGGTGAACTATAGAGAGAGTAAGGGTGGATGTACTCAAGTGAACTATAGAGTAAGGTTGGATGTACTCAGGTGAACCATAGAGAGAGTAAGAGTGGATTCGTGTGAACAATAGAGAGAGTAAGGTTGGATGTACTCAGGTGAACTATAGAGACAATAAGGGTGGATGTACTCAGGTGAACTGTAGAGAGAGTAAGGGTGGATGTACTCAAGTGAACTATAGAGAGAGTAAGGGTGTATGTACTCAGGTGAACTATAGAGAGAGAGAGAGAGAGAGTAAGGGTGGATGTACTCAGGTGAACTATAGAGAGAGTAAGGGTGGATGTACTCAGGTGAACTATAGAGAGAGTAAGGGTGGATGTACTCAAGTGAACTATAGAGAGAGTAAGGGTGGATTACTCAGGTGAACTACAGCTTAAGGGTACTAGACCAGTCATAAGAATGACACTAGATTCAGGGGCAGATCATGTGTACGCTCTACAATCCGACCACACCGTCCCATAATCTTATAATCAAATAATATTAACACAATGTTATAATCTGTAAGTATATTATAAGGAATCGTATTATCCATGTTACCAAAATGCTACATTGCACCAACAATATACAAATCGCATGTTCTTTAGGTAACAGCTAATTTCGGTCAGACAAGTTTCCTTCTGCAGTTCAATAAACCCCAGCAAGTTGCGATAAACATACCATTGTGAGTACTCTATTCTCTTCATGTAGTACACTATATTTACCACAGTGAGTACTGAATTATCTTCATGTAGAACACCATATTTAGAACACCACAAATACCGTAACCTACTAACGAATTTCGTTTACAAAAATTGTATTTTATTCAGGATTTTTTTTTAGAAAGATCGTGCTTTGAATGCTATTTGAGAAAAATAAATCTTACACGATAGGCTTTGGTGCGTAGAGAGCTTAAATAATTAAGAAATTGAATTATTTTTATCAAATAATATTTATTTCGCAAAATACAAAATTAAGCTAGTCCAAGAAACTAGAGCCTACCTACTAGAAGCTAAGAATTGTTCAATAAACTAAAGATTATATCACAGAAAAGTCACTATACAGTAGTCCAAGCTGATTTCATGGTTATTCCGTTACATAATGAATCAGGATTGCTTCACACCGTAATTGGATATTATCAGTACAAATACAACAAAATAGTACATAAACAACTTATTTTTCAGTGAAATTACTCACCTGAGATTGGGAAATATTTTTTTTCAAGAAGAAAAACACTGCCTGTGAATTTTAATTATTTTCTCCAAAAAACAAACAAACAAACAACAACCACCTCGATCACAGCTGTCCAACCAATGTACACAAACGGAATCCAATTCGTATTGTGTGAAACGAAACACACCTATAGTCTGTTTCGAGTATGAATTTGGGTCTAAAGGGATCAAGAAGCAGCATGGCAGATTTTAGCTATTGCGTAGAATCATTGGGTGTTATTTCACTTTGTAGCAAAATTGATACAATATGAAACGAAGGGTTAAGCAACTTTATAATAATATTATTTTATTATGCTAATAATGACCCTTAAAGGATATTGCTATTTGTAAGATTGCGATTAAATGTGTGTTAATTAGAAACCTAATTATATACCTCAGTTTATTAGCTTTCTAATAATATTATTTTATTTTGGTATTTGTGGCACTTATTTGAGTATTAATATAAAGAGGTAGGTGATTAAACTATATTTAGATATCTTATGTAAATAACGTTCTTACAATATGATTTTATTTTGATAATGATGTAACTTTTCGTATATTACTATTAAAATGTTGGTTAAATTATGTGTAGACATTTTTTAAAATGTCTTTATAAAAAAGTAATTTACCTTTGGTAAAAACGTTTGTTATGTCATTTGACACAATGTGTTACATGATGTTTTTATTTACTTAATTGTTCCATCCTCTAATTTCTGTACAATTAACAATTTGATTTTCTTTAAAATAATATATAAAAAATAAATAAATATTAGAAACAATCGCGTGAACAATATTTCTATTTATAATTTCATTACTTAAATGAAAATATTTTTTTTTCTCTTTTTTTCTTTTATTATTGTTTAAAAATCGTTTTGATATTATTAAGTTTAAAAGTAAACTGTCTCTTTCTTAAGAACACCAGGCGATACTGAGAAGGGTGCTGTTATGGAGTTTTTTGCAAGCAATGATTTTCAAATAAATGTGTACATGGTTTTCGGTGAAAAAACGTTTGAGGTCTTTCTTCCTGTGCCCCTCGAGCTGTGGACTAGCGTTTATTTTGCATTTACTGTACAGTAAGAATAAACATAGAAATGATTATTAAAAAGTATTCAAATATTTAGATATATGAAGATATAAGTATGGCAGAGACGTAGCGATGGGGGGGGGGGGGGGGGCAGGGGGGTACATATGTCCCCGGGCGCCGACCTTAGGGGGCGCCAAAATGGGTTGTAAAAACAAATTAAAACGTTATTTTAGTTGCATTTTTGCATTATAAATAGTTTAAGGGAGGAGGGATGCAAATAGAAAGTTTGAGGGGGGGGGTGCAAATCGAAAGTTTGAAGTGGGGGGGGGGGGGTGTAAAATGAAAATTTGCTCCCGAGGGGGGGGGGGCGCCAAATTGAAAGTTTGTCCCCGGGCGCCGGGAAGGGTCGCTACGCCTCTGAAGTATGGCCATACATAATCGTTACAAAAACACACCATAAGCACACCACCAACGGAAATTGACATATGGCTAGACACATGTATTGTTTATATTTTTATATATTTTAAGATAAAAGTATGGCCATAAACAATCGTTACACAAACACACTACCAGCGGTAATTGACAGATGGATAGACACATTAATGGACAGACAAAGAAGCAGTTTCGGAGGAAAGTATGAATGCAGAAGAGATGGACAGACTGACGGACGTAGAGACGGGTAGGCAGACAACAGGCAGACAATAAGCAGTTAGGACAGAAAAACTGGTTCCATTTAACGTATTCTACGCTTTCTATATAAGACACAGATGTACGTGTATATATTTTTATTTAATTTACAGAGATAGTGGTGCATCTATTAGTGTAGTCACTAAGGAATCGAACTGGGTAAATATTATCTTTTACACGCAGAAAGGAAGATTGCGCTTTGGCGGGCAGGAGATACAAGACGGAGAGGAAAAAGAAGTTTTCCTTTTAGAGTATGCTCTCACCTAATAATTTACTCTTTTAAATTTGAAAAGATGTCTTTTGTTAGAAATGTATATTTTATTGTTCTTTTGTGTGTGTGTATATTTTGATATTTATTTTCGTACCCGTTTTACATGCAATTGGATAAAAATATAAAAAAAAAGAACTTATTTAAAAAAAAATGCGAATAAGATTGCAGGACTACAAAACATTAATAAAAGTTAAAATAACACATTGTGAGTTTAGTATATTACAAATTACGAGCAGACATTTTTTTATCCTTCAGCTTCCGTATTTTTTAAAGCTATTTAGTTATTTTCTTTTTAAATTCATCAATTTTTGTTTTGATGTGTATAATATAATTATAATTTAGATAGGAATAACATTAATATTTCTGAACTTGTAAGCTTTGAAACATAATAGCGAGGATTACTCCTTTAAATAAAAATAAAAATTGTTATCAAATACTGCTTCCGTTCTACAATAATCTCGTACAAAATTAAGTAAAAAACATTTAACAGCAGTAAAAAACAATGCAATATGAGCTTATATATATATATATATATATATATATATATATATATATATATATATATATATATATATATATATATATATATATATACTAAATTTTGCATATTTGATTTTTAGAAACGAATTTTATCAGATGAACTTATGTTATGAAGATAATGAAAATGCTCTATTAGGTAGGAAAACGCTTATTAAATGTGTGACGTATATATGCACATCTATCTATATACTACTAAAAGTCAACTTTGTTTACATGTTTGAATATTTATTTGTTTGCCTGATCGAAAATTGTGATATGTTCGACTCTATCTGGAAAGCTGTAAAATGGTATGCAGGTAGAGAATAATTTTTTAATGCAGACAGACTGTTGATCACAAATTTATTTAAAGACGTTAATTAATTTATTGATTTATTCCTACGCAGAATAACCCATTTTTTTTTAAAATGTTAGAACCTTGACTAAACTTTGTGGGAATAGTGACGTCACAGGTTTTTGTTTACTCTTTAGTACAATAAAATGGCGGCGTCTATTGAAGAAAATTGTGTTCCCATTCAAAAGTTTAACGCGTTCTAAATCTAATTTTCTGTCGGTCATAACTTTAACAATACGTCCGTTTGCTGTATTTATTACGTTCCAACACTTATATCAATTTTCAACTGTCTTTTTCATTTAGTTTTACGATAAATTTCTCTAGATCTAAAGATCAGCTATCGAAGGAAATTTATGAATCTAGCCTAGATCTAGATCTAGCCTAGATGTAGGTCACTAGATTCAATGTAAATTCTACATCTAGAATCTATTTCAGGCCTTAATTATTTTATATAAATCTTTGTTTGGCTTATTTAAGATAAAATTTAATTTGAAAGTTAGTACTACTAGACTTATTTTTAGATCTAGATCTAGAATCTATACGCGTAAATCAAGTTGCATAAGGAGACACATAGTATAGTATAAAAATTCACTTGTGACGTCACGAGTAAATAGCTAAAATGGTAGCGTAGTCAGCTCTCATGCAGGAGGCACGGGTTCTAGACCAATATGTCAGTGAAATTTTTTTTTTCAATTTTTTTTTTTAGATGTGAATGATAACGTTGCCTATCTGAACTTGGCAAGATACAGGGCAGGTGAAGTAGAGTTCATCTGTTTCTTTGTCCTAAGCATATGAAAGGATAGTGTGGTCAGATACATGCTCGGCTGGAATTGTTTTTTAAACGATAAAAACATGTTGTCTGAGACTTGGCAGGACACTGGGCAGGTGAAGTAGAGTTGAGTAGGTCACCTGTGACGTCAGTTTATGAAGGGATAGTCCGAAATCGGTGTTTTCGGTGTTTTTAAAAGATAAAAAACATATATTTGAATGTGGGGTCTGTTTTTTGTGACGATAAGTGACACTGCAGTAGCGTACCGAGGAGGGGGGGGGGACGGTAGGGGAGGGGAGGCGGGGGGGTGGGGAGGGGAGGCGGGGGGTGGGGAGGGGAGGCGGGGGGGGGGGGGAGGGGAGGCGGGGGGGGGAAGGGGGGGTGGGGAGGTGGAGGGGGGAAGGGGGGGGGGACATATGTTGGGGCGCCAAAATGGTTTGGAAAAATAAATTGATAGGTTGAGGGGGGTTCAAATCGAAAGTTTGAGTGGGGGGGGGGTGCACATCAAAAGTTTGAGGGGGGGGTTCAAATCGAAAACTTTGTCCCCGGGCGCCGGGAAGGGTCGCTATGCCTCTGAGTGACAGACGTGATGTTTTTTGATGGATGACCCCCGAAACCCACAGTTATCCAACGGATGACGGGTATTCTAGTATACTACTAAAAATCAAGTTTGTTTACATGTTTGAATATTTATTTTCTTGTTTGTTTTTTTGTTTGTCTGATTGAATACTGGAGAGAATCGGCGCTAGGTGGAGAGCTGTAAAATAGTATGTGGGTAGAGAACAATTTTTGTTTTCAGACAGACTGTTAATCACAAATTTATTTAAAGACGTTAATTAATTTATTGATTTGTTCATAGGTATATTAACCACATTAATTTTAAAAGATTAGAAAAACGACTTGACTTGACGGGAATAGTGACGTCACCTGATCTGTTTACTTTTTAGTACAATAACATGGCGGCTTCCATCATAGACTTTGTGGCCCATTCCAATGTTTAACGCGTTCTAAAGCAAATTTTCTATCGGCTATAGCTTTAATACTACGCCCGTTTGCTGTTTTTTTACGTTCCAAAACTTATATCAATTTTCAACTGTCTTTTTCATTTAGTTTTACAATAAATTTCTCTAGCTCTACAATCTGTCCAAGAAAGTTATTTATAGATCTAAAAATATCAGGTGGCCAAGCAAGTTATTTATAGATCTAGATCTAGAATCTAGGTCAAACCAAAGATTAATTAGATACATACCAAAGATTAATTAGATAAAAATACAATCCACTTTATAATCATAATACATTTTAGTCCTTAAATACTTAATATAAATCTTTGTGATTCTCTATCTAGATCTAGGTCTATCTAGCTAGAATAGGTCTAATGATCAGATCTAGATTCTAGATCTAGAATATAGATCTAGCAAGAGTTACGCAAAAACTAGACTTAAGCAAACGAGTCGTAGAATCTAAAGCTAGATAATTCTATCTAGATCTAGATAATTTCAGACCTTCATTATTTTATATAAATCTTTGTTTAGCTATGTAATTGGCTAATTTAAGATAAAATTTAATTTGAAAGTTACTACTACTAGACTTAGGTCTAGATCTATGCGCGTAAATCATGTTGCTTAAGGAGACTCAAAGTACTAAACTATAGTATTAAAAACATCTGTGACGTCACGAGTTAAATAGCAAAGTTATTAGTGTAATAGGCTTTCATGCGTGAGGCGCGGGTTCTAGACACATCACGTCAATGTTAATTTTTTTTTCAATTTTTTTTATTGTTTAGATCTGAATGATAAAGTTGCATATCTGAACCTGGCGGGATGCAGGGCAGGTGAAGTAGAGTTCATCTGTTTCTTTGTCCTAACCATATGAAGGGATAATGTGGTCAGAGACATGCTCGGCTGGAATAGTTTTTTAAACTATAAAAACATGTTGTCTGAGACTTGGCGGGACACTGGGCAGGTGAAGTAGAGTTGAGCAGGTCACATGTGACTTCAGTATATGAAGGGATAGTCCGAAATCGGTGTTTTTAAAAGATAAAAAAAAACATCTTTTTAAATGTGGGGTCTGTTTTTTTGTGACGATAAGTGACAGACGTGATGTTTTTTTATGGATGACCCTCGAAACCTACAGTTATCTAACTAGGTAACGGGTAGTCTAGTAATATATAAAAGAGAATAAATTAATCAAGTTTATGAGTTTTAAGAGTTTAAATAGATTGAGCATTGTCCAGCACGTGGAGATCTTTCAATAGAGAGTACAAAAAAAAAACAAAAAAAAAACAGAATGCCGACATTACCGGATAAAGCGCCCCCCCCCCCCAACACACACACACACACACTTCTCCATTCGGTAGTAAGCTAAACTCATTTAAAATATGGCAAAATTTAAAATAGTCTGATGTTATACGTAGTTTTTTATTTTCTTTTTTTCGGCATTTTCGGTAGGCGGAAGTAGTTATTTATGCATCTCTGGTTTCGCATAAATCCATCAATTGATTACAGTATTAATTAGGTTTTTGTTATTGACCATTGAGCGGTTCCCCGTAACGTCTATTTCAGTTCCTTCAAAAAACTTGAGTATTTAACTAGATTACTAGACTACCTGTTATCCTTTGAAAAACTTGGGGTTTAGGGGAGTCATTCATAAATGACTTCACGCCACTTTAACGCTTTTTATAATACCCCTTCGCACTGTCAAACATCGTCACAAAATGCCAGACCCACACTATATTGAGATATAATATTGTTTATAGTATTTATCTAAATATTTAAAAACAACAATTTGGTTCACATTAGCTTTATTAGAATCCTTTACAATAGACCAAGATAAAAAAAAAAACAACTGTTGTTGGCATAGGTTGAAAAAAACGTGAGTGTTTTTGGTAATCTACTTAATTTTCTATTGAAAACTGCTAATGTATATTTTTTTCCTCTAAATCTTAAGTGTGCAAAAATGTATGCTTAAGTGTTACTTGTGTGAGTGTATTAAAAAAAAGAATATGAATAAAATGGAAAAAAATTTAAGGAACTATAAAACGAAACAATTACAGGTTTTATTTTTATAACAAAATAATTAAAAAAAAAATGAAACTAAATATTTTTTTTTGCAATTACAATTACATTTAAGTTAATCAAATGACTATTTACTTTGAATCGCCCTTTAAAATAAGTATTAGGATGTTTTGAGTTTTATTCTTACATTATCAGAGATAATAAATATTTGGAAACTACTTTAATCAAACTTAATGGAATCAGAAAACATCTGTATTGACTGAAAAATATAATATCCAACTATTTTTTTTTCTTTACAAATGAAGGCAAGAAAAATCTAGCTGTATAAGAGAAATGAAGAATTTGGGTAAATTTGTTTATAAAAGTAAATTCACATTTTTTTTCTCATATCAGAAACGTAAGTGGTTTTCAATTTCAGTAACGTCTAAATTTTTATTTATTTAAAAAAAATATTTATTGGGATTGTTTTTAAAGAATATATTATAAAAAAATCTTACTTGTCTGTGCCTGCATGAATAAATTCTATAATTAATCCAAACATTAAATTCGTCAGTCTCGAAATTGAAAATCTGTCAATGTATTTTAACGAAGATCGTTAATCTTGGTGGAACTTGCATCTAATAGGAATAACACATTAAAAAATCATTAGAGCTAACGTCGTTAAATAAAATGAATTGGAACCTTAGTCGTAAGTTGGGATTATTCATTGTGTACCATCTGAATGAGAAGAATTACAAATAAAATATTACGAATGGATGGGTTTCGATCCAGCAATTTGTAAAAATATTACATATTATTTAATTACTCTCTATAAGAAAGTAAAATTACGACAAATATTATTTTAAATTAAATTACATCCCGATTAACTAAATTTCATAGGTAAGAAACAACGATATATATATATATATATATATATATATATATATATATATATATATATATATATATATATATATATATATATAATCTAAAGCCTGAAGTAGTTCAGTAAAAAAACTCACTGTTGTTGAAAAGTTTTTTCATATTTAATTTTTTTCTGTATCGTTTTAACAGAGAATCTGCACTATGCGTTTAAGTATAAAATACATATTTAAATCTAAATAGAAAACAGTTCTCTTTTAAACCAAAATTTTATACACAAATTTATTTATTGACGCTAATTAATTTACCTATTTATTCATAGGTAAAAACACCCTTTAAATTTTAACAAGTTGTGAGCAAATACTTTATTTACTTATCTTAACAATACAAATGTCTTCCATGTTGTTATTGTAAAGTTTTATGCATTATAACCACAAAGCTAGCTTTTCTCTCGGCTATGGCTCTTTGTTATTTTTTTATAAGGTTCCAACACTTTCAGCAATTTTAACAGGATGCGTTTCACATTTAATCTCATTCGATAATAAAACAAATTTATCTACAGCAACAGATAAACTAGACTAAATATCAATTTTTTGCCTAGAAGAATCTAGAACTATGATCTAGAATCCAGAATGTAGGCCAATCAAGGGCAATAACACAATGAATATATATTTTTTAATAAACTATTTGAGGCCTAAAATAAAATCTTTGTTTCTTGGCTATGGAATGGTTAAATAATTAAAATAATATGAGGCGTAATTTTACTTTATTGCGGAAAGTGGTCTCGGAGATTATATAAAACAATACTAAATATTTTTATTTAAAGGTTTATGACTAGCTGGCGGAGAGAACAGTTCAATAGTGACCGTGTAGGAGGTATGAGTTCGAAACACATCATGTCAGTAATAATTATTTTTATTTTCCCACGTAAAAAATGTACAATGAGAAATCACAACGTACGCGATAGATTCTAATTAATTGTTCTTAGTTTGACGTTAGCTTTAATAATTTATTCATTGGTTATTCTTATGAGGTTCGAGGTCAGAAAATACTATAGAAAGAAATATTTGTTTTTAAAAGACAAATACATGTAAGCTGAGGTGTGACTTCTTTTTTAGATGTGAATGATGTGAATGATAAAGTTGCCTTTAGTACTTGCCGGAACACGGGGCAGGGGAAGTAGGGCTCACCTGTTTCTTTTTATTATGAAGGGATAGTGTGGTCCAGGGGCGTAGCGAGGGGGGGGGGGGCGGGGGGGTGCGGACCGCACCGGGTGACACCATTTAGGGGGGCGACACCAAGGCAAAAAATAGCAAAATATATAGAGAAAAACTCGAGGGGGGGTGCAAATCGAAAGTTTGAGGGGGGTGCAAATCGAAAACTCGAGTGGGGGGGGGGGGTGCAAATCGAAAGTTTGAGGGGGGGGGTGCAAATCGAAAACTCGAGGGGGGGGGTGGAAATCGAAAACTTGAGGGGTGGGGGGGGGGGTTGCAAATCGAAAGTCTGAGGGGGGGGGGTGAAAATCGAAAATTTGAAAGTTTGTCCCTGGGAAGGGTCTCTATGCCTCTGGGGGGTGACACCATTAAGTGCCGCACCGGGTGACACCCGACCTCGCTACGCCACTGGTGTGGTCAGACCCATGCTCAACCGAAATCGGGTTTTTAAATGACAAAAACATTTTGTCTGAGTTGTGACACCTTTTTAAATGTGGGGTCTGACTTTTTGTGACAATGTATGACAGTATGGAAGGAAAAAATAAAATTCCTCAAAGAAACGTGACAGCATTGATGGGGGACCCCGAAATTCATAGTTATCAAAGGATAAATCTATAGCCGGTAAATAATAATGCATTAAATCGCATTAAACTTTTGAATAGGACACAATCGACTGCCTTTTTTGTTTTGCACGATGCACAGTTTAGTCATGGTGTCATGGTTGTTTGTAAAATTAAAGTAGCGTTACTAAATAAGAACATTTCTCTAAAGTTTATCAAAATCGGGAAATAAGTAGGAGATTCCTTTTAAAAGAAATATTTTTTTTTTTGGATAAAAATAGGTATTTTACAATTCTACCCGTATTTTAATTTTCTGATAACTGCTTTTGATAAATATAAATATATAAACAAAGAAACACAATTTAGATAAAGATGAAAACTTTTTAACAAAGCTGAGTTTTAGTCGTATCTAATATAATAGTATATATATATATATATATATATATATATATATATATATATATATATATATATATATATATATATATATATATATATATATATATATATATATATATGTATATATATACATGTTTTAATGTGTTAATATATATGTGTGTTGACTATCCGCAGGCACAAAAATTGTAGGAAATAATGACATTGGTGTGATACTCGGATCATGTAGTGCGGCTAGCCCGAGAAATCTATTTAGCGCAGGCAAGGGTTGTTATTGTATTGTGCACTACAGGAGCGACAGGGATAGAAATATATAAGGGCTCATCCAATTTTGACATCGAAAAAAAATTGAAGTTTAGATCACGCCTTAATCCTCCGCCCACACAAGTCCACTAAAGACGACGTCCCCCCCCCCCCTTACCCCCCCTTGTTGACGTCCAAAAATGTTAAGACAATCTCTTAAACATTGCTGTCAAATCTCAAATTCAATAACATGTAATGTGTATCCAACTATGGTTTTAATTGATGATGGAATATAGATGTTGGATATTTTAGGTATCCACTTTACTATTAAAAGTAGAACACAGAAAGTGTTTGAAAATAAGTATTTTTTAAACGACTTAGTATAAATTAGGCCTTATATAATGAGCGATTGATTTATTTAAATTTTTTTTCTGCTATATCCAAAACAAAAAAATCTGCAAAGTATTGAACATTTGTTTTTGTATTTAATAATTTATTTTCTGCACTGTAGATGCATTTTAGGCTTAACGCTCATAACATTTTTCAGTCGTAGCTTCCTCGGTTCCATAGCTTCTCTTTATACTTAATTTTTTTTATACCAAAAAATTACTCATTGCATAAGGCGCGGTCTGCGTTCGTGTAAAGTCTGGAAACTATATAGAAAAGTAAATTTTAGACTGAAAAACCCACTAGTTTTCGGGCTGGCTTTTGAAAAGATTAAACTTTTCCCCGATGTCCCTAGTCTAAAGCGTGTAAATGTGAATGTGCTAAGACTATCTACATTCTTTATTGAAGGAGTGATCGATGTGTACCTTTCGATTGCACACACTTTTTATAAAGAAAGTCAGTAGCGGTGGCGGAACTAGAAAAAAAGGGCCACCCCGCAAATTTTTTTAGCCCCCCCCCATATATATATATATATATATATATATATATATATATATATATATATATATATATATATATATATATATATATATATATATATATATATATCAACAAGTCAAAATTGAAAGAAAATTTACTTTCTTTAAACTATAAAAAAAGTATTATGGTCGGCTCTGGGCCCCTAAATGGCGTGCCCTCCCCCCCACCCCCCGCATTGCGGGGTTCGGCGGCACTGTAGTTCCGCCCCTGGGTAGTAGATGTTAAAGGAAGTCATAAACTATTTTAAGGAGGGTGGATTTTGTTGGTTGTCGACCGAACTATTTGATATCATGTGTGGCTCTCTTGCTCTCTAGCTCAGTGTTTTTTTCAGGCATCTCTTCGGGGGTGGAGGGGTGGGGAAGCGCGAACAACTCTTGAACGAAATATAATGTATATAGAAAATAATAATATATACCTTTAATAGTTTCCGCCCCCTCTTAAATTTATGTGGACGTCCATATTGACCCGACCCCCCCCCCTCTCCGAGTCCTCACGCATCCACAAAAGTCGATTATTTTGGATCCATGTGGACGGCATAAATGGATGACCCATAATTGCTATGAAAAGTTTTATAGGGGATATGACAAACTGTGCAATCGTTAACCTAGATGGAGGTGTGTGGTGATTTTTGTTAGAGGGTGGTGGCTTATGTATAGTGTGTGGTGGTTTATATTAGAAGGGTGGTGTGTGGTCGTTTATGTTAGAGGGGTGGTGTGTGGTGGTTTATGTTAGAGGGGTGGTGTGTGGTGGTTTATGTTAGAGGGGTGGTGTGTGGTGGTTTATGTTAGAGTAGAGGTGTGTGGTGGTTTATGTTAGAGGGGAGGTGTGTGGTGGTTTATTTAGAGAGGTGGTGTGTGGTGGTTTATGTTAGAGTAGAGGTGTGTGGTGGTTTATATTAGAGGGGTGGTGTGTGGTGGTTTATGTTAGAGGGGAGGTGTGTGGTGGTTTATTTAGAGAGGTGGTGTGTGGTGGTTTATGTTAGAGGGGAGGTGTGTAGTGGTTTATTTAGAGAGGTGGTGTGTGGTGGTTTATGTTAGAGGGGTGGTGTGTGGTGGTTTATGTTAGAGGGGTGGTGTGTGATGGTTTATATTAGAGGGAGGTGTGTGGTATTTTTTTTTCCCCTCAGTATTATTGTACTTCTATGGTTTTTTAAAATGCTTCCGTACTAATAATTTCGTTTACATATTTGTAGAAGAGTTTTTGCTTTTCTCTATCTCAAGCTATGCTGTTTAATACGCAAACATCGACTCAACTGTACATTACGCCCAACAGTTTGTTTCCAAAGGTCCTGGTTGAAGTTATTATTTCATCAACTGCTGAATCAACCGCAACTGTACATACAAAAAACAACTTGCAAATAGATGCATACAATTTCAGAATAAGGAGAGCAAGAACGGTGATTTTGTTAGATAATTAATTCGCATGAAATCTGTTCGGTAATTAAAATGAATTTCAATAAATATCAAATGAGTTAGTATTTAATACATGTAATTTTGCAAAAGACATTACATTTTACAACACATTTGAAAGGATCTTCACATAATGTTTTATTTGTAACTTTAAAAGATAAACTCTTTGATTTGTTTTCAATCAGCTGAATGTTGTGGCGTGTAAAGGACCTTGTGTAATCGAGTCAACGCACCATATTTCAGTGTACATGGTCATAACCAGTCCGGGATCAGGAGACTCGTATTGCTTGCTAACACCTGTCGAATTATTTTCCACTTCTTACTCTATAGAGTAAGTTGCCTTTCCGACACGACTGGGTAACAACAATATATATAAATATATCTATTTATATATATAATAATATAATATAATATAATATAATATATATATATATATATTATATATATATATAAATATATATATAAATATATATATAAATATATATATATATATATATATATATATATATATATATATATATATATATATATATATATATATATATATATATATATATAAAGAGGGTTAGGGTTCTTAAAAATGAAAGATAATTGCAACTGACCTCGACATTAAGACACAAGGGTATTTGTCAATTAAAAAAAAATTAACGGGACAGTGACTTGTAAAAAGTAACACCAACTTTTCAAATTAGGTGAGGGGGGGGGTGAGTGCTTTTCATTAACATGAATAACTATTTATATAAATCGGCAGAATAGGGGGGGCGCACAATACGCAGGCGTCGGAAGGAGCCGCTACGCCTCAGCACATAAGTCTCCATACTATACTTTAATGCTAAAGAATAATTGATCCGTTTTAGTCTGAAAGGGTAACTTAAGTGTTAATGTCAATGATGGTTGAGTGTTGTATTTGTTACAGTATTCCTACATCCGTGGATTTAACAAACTACATCGTAATTGTAGTCAGGCACCAACAGAGGCTACATATACTTATGGATGGAGTTCAAGTAGCCAGGTAAACAATTTCATGAGCGACCAAATAAAGAAGTAGTGGTTTATTATTTTCTACCATGTTTTACACTTCCCTGAGTCCGATTTCTATAAACTGAGTACTATTTCCGGGCTCGGCGTGGTCGAGTCGGTAAAGCTAATGGCTGCTAAACCTAAAAGTCTCGAGTTCGAAAGCTCGGGCAGATGAGGCCCGACATCTGGGGACAACAACTCTTCGAGGAGAAACAACTGCAGTGTCGTTTGTTCTTGGTGGGACAAAGGCTATGGAAGCAAATCCGTAAAGAAAAGCAGGCTGAAATCGGAGCCAAAAGCCTATACAGCGTAGAACAAACTGACACGTATATTTTATTGTGCTGGAGGGAATCTCTTCTAATACTAAAATTATGAACGCGGAAGAGGAAAGTACTATTTCAGTTAGGGAAATTTCAAATCTAAGTATAAAATGTAATAATTAGATTATTCAATTAGCAAACATAAGCGCAAGCTTAAACCCAAATATAGACTCAAATAACCCAAAGATCGAATGGACGAATAAACGAATAAAAGACTATAAAAGACTATATAAAAATAAATAAAGCAACAAATAAATAATCATATATATATATATATATATATATATATATATATATATATATATATATATATATATATATATATATATATATATATATTCACTTGCAAAAATAAACATTATTTAGGTCAATTACGAAATGGGAATATGCAGAATGCGAACAAGTCTTTCTTATAGGAATTTTCAATGTATCAAAAGGAAATCACCATTTGCATGGAAGCGGTTTTGTAAACTTTGGAAGCTACGTGTATGGATATACTATAGATAGAGCTGTGATTATCTCTAATCCATTGGCTAAAGGGGTAGGTTAGTCTGGCTATAATATTTTTGCATAACTAAATAAGAAAGTGACTTTGGGTTTCACTTACTTACTGGTTATTTTTATAACAGTAGAAAACAATAAGTTCTCTACATACATTCACTTGCACCGAATCTGTATCTGTATCTGTATCTGTATCTGTGTCTGTGTCTGTGTCTGTGTCTGTGTCTCTGTGTCTGTGTCTGTGTCTGTGTCTGTGTCTGTGTCTGTGTCTGTGTATCTGTATCTGTACCTGTACCTGTACCTGTACCTGTACCTGTACCTGTACCTGTACCTGTACCTGTACCTGTACCTGTACCTGTACCTGTACCTGTACCTGTACCTGTACCTGTACCTGTACCTGTACCTGTACCTGTACCTGTACCTGTACCTGTACCTGTACCTGTACCTGTACCTGTACCTGTACCTGTACCTGTACCTGTACCTGTACCTGTACCTGAACCTGAACCTGTACCTGTACCTGTACCTGTACCTGTACCTGTACCTGTACCTGTACCTGTACCTGTACCTGTACCTGTACCTGTACCTGTACCTGTACCTGTACCTGTACCTGTACATGTACCTGTATCTGTACCTGTATCTGTATCTGTATCTGTATTTGCATCTGCATATGTATCTGCATCTGCATATGTATCTGCATCTGTATCTGTATCTGTATCTGTATCTGTATGCAAGTAGGTTATATAAATCTCAAGTAGTCTTGTTTTACATTTTACGTTCTCCAAATGATACTTAGCCACAAAA